>NW_017299806.1:636797-647840 GCF_001594075.2 Trachymyrmex cornetzi
ATCTTTGGAATGTCAGGTTGGCCTTTTCCAAAATCCGACTACATCACCTGTATTATTATCGCGCAAATATCCGCGTCGATGCGGAAAATTCTATCGGTTCTTCTGGCCCCCGTAATTTATTCGAGCGCCATCCCCGGCCGCGTTATAAGCCCCGGCTTATATCGACGTGTCAACGCTTCACCTCGACACTTGGGCCGTTTTTGTCGCTCCGAGGGAAATGTCATTTAAAGTCGTGGCTCGTTTTAACGAGAAAGAGAGAGAAAGAGAGGGAGGAGAGGAAGAGGCCGGAGCGAATTCGACGATTCGACCACCGCCGTGAAAACTGCCGCACCCCTCACGGCGCATTAGCTGTCATCGCCTTCACCGGTCGCTTTCATCGCCCGCCATGAAACAAATGATCAAAGCGTCAACGCGGATGCTGTGAATGGACCGCAGGATGCATCCCCGGATCGTGTCCTGCCGCCTGACCGCCCGATAAAGCCGTTCGACGTGTCAGTCAATTTCCGAGTGATGGCGAGAGTTACTAGATATTATTCACTGTGTAACACTTAAGAAAATGAAGCTACTTCTTGAGACTCGTGTCGCTAAATCATTCCGAACGATAAGTTATAAATACGACCTTATATAATTCCGGTTAACTCTTTAATTGGTTTTCGAGGCTCGTGAATGTCCGCGGGGAACATAAATTAACAGTAACATTATATCAATTATAATTTCCCACTCAACAATGTAAATGTAACATAACACATATTGTACATAACAATTATATTGTTAAGTAGAAAATTATAATATTGATGGAATGTTACTGTTAGTTCGTGTTCTGCGTCCTTTCGCCTTACCATGTGCGTGTTTAATTAATTTAAACAGAAATTATTTTGCTCATGCAAATGATACCCTGAAAAAATTGAAAACGGCAAAACATAATTATATATTTTAATGAAAATGTTTCTTAGCAAGGAATGACAAACGTATCAGATTTTACTTTTATTCAATATTCTGAAACGTACGAGGGGTTAATCATCGGCGATTTAACAAGTTTGCCATTACCGCGGCGGATTTTTTCTGTAAAAACCGGATCGGATTGCATTTCCTGCAAAAATACGTTTTTTCGGTATTGCTTTTTCCGTTTCATCGCTACAAATAAATTCGCCAGGATTCGCGGAATGGATTCTGCGGATGCGTGTACCGCGGTATTGTTCCGCGGTATGTAAAGCGATACTGAAATAACTGCTGTAGAAATTGAGCCCCGCGGCTGCCACATGCGCGTATTTGCACGTATTTGCACGTATGCATATGCGAACGTGTACATTACCGTACATATTATGTACGAGCTTCGCGGTAAAGTTAAAGGCGAATTTGCGCGGTTTCCTACTATTCCGATCGTCATTCTCGATCGATCATCGAAAGTGAGTGCGTGAATCGATTTATTATGTGTCGTCGTGAGTTCGATGCAACCCTGCAGGTATTCGTCGCGTTCTTGAAAGCGCACAACAGGAGATCTCACCCATCTCAAAGCCGCGATCAAATGCTATGTAAATATTAAACGTTAGTAATGATGACGTGTGTCACTTTTATGTAGAAACTTGACTTCTCGAGTATAAGTGCGCGTATATCGTACAAAGTATCGTCTCTGATATCTTATTTCTATGGTCGCTTACATCGTAAACATCTTGTTTGCATTTGTGTTAAAACCGAGTTTTATTAAAATTTTTGATATATCTGAGTGTTAATTATGTTATTTAAATATTCCGTGGTAAATCGATATTCAAAATTTGTTAATGTTAAAAAAGATTTATGAGTAAGTGAGCAAATAGCATAAAAATAATATATTTTAGGGTGAGTTGATTTGCTAAGATTGACTTTCTTTTTTTTGAACATCAACATTCTTGAAATGATGAGTTAAACAATAAAAAGGCTATTGTATGTAAAGATATTTTATAACTCACTTCTATGAAAAGTCGATTATGTCATACATAATAATTTTTTTATAGAGATTTTTGTAATATAATAATGAAGATAATATAATTTTGAGAACAAAACTTAAAATAGCAACTAATAAAATCTTTGCCTTAACTAGGCCGGTCAAATTACAGACATTCAAAGGTAGTCCAATCATGACAACAAGACATAAAATTGCAAACATTTTTTAAGTTTACGTTATATTACCGACATTTAATATTCGCTATAAAATGCTAAACGAGTATACTACATGACTAAAATCTAAAAAAACATAATTTTACAAACTGGCACTTGTTTGGTAATTTTGCAGTGTGAAATAAAATTAGTAAGCTAATTTACGTTAACATTCATTACTCATTGTCAATAATGATGCTTGGAACTGGTGTTGCGTTGAAGATTGTGAGATGTGCATTATCTTTCCGCGTAAACAGGTTGTCACCAATTTGCTTAATTTTTAAGATATTTAAGATATTTAAAAAGTCTAATAAAAGTACTGGTCTAATGATGGCAACCTCCCTAAAACGTAAATTCTAAGAGAAATGAAAGATTAATTTAATATTATAAAAGTTAAGGGATTATATTTACTTGTAAACTTCAAAAAAAAAAATCAATTTTTGGATTTTGATATTTTCTTAGAGTACATACTTTCAAAAATATTTCCTGTAAATTTCAAGGAATAGACAACTTCGTGTAAATTGAAAAATTTGTATCTTATTTGGTTGTAAACTTAATTTGAAACTTCAAACGCATTTTTCTCAAAATCGCATTTTTAAAATCGGTGACCAAAATATCTCGAAAACCGCTGCACCGATCAAAATGAAATTTGATAGGCTTCTTTAGTACTAAAAAATCTAGTGCTCGATCGTAGCTTTTTTTCGTTGCGTATTTTTTTTTTTACTGATAAAAAACGAGCGAATTTGTAGTAGAATAATCGTACCTTCGAATTTGAATAGCCGCTATTTTGTCGCAAATTAATTTTTAAAAAATGAACGATCGGGCACTAGATAATCTTATATATTAACTAAATTTGACGGGCTTTTTCATTTCAGATAAACCAGCTCAAAATCAGAGTGGTCACCGCAAAATGCTTCTAAAAAAACTGCTTCTGGGAGATTACTCATATCTTCTTCATTTATCAATATTTTGCAATAAAAAAAATACTGAATTATCTGTGTGAAATACATGTATTTGAATACATAAACATTCATTTCAAAAGCACTTCAAGTTTTTTCAAAAAAAATTCCCAAGAACACGTGTTTTTCCGGCCTTGCAAGTAGGTATAACCCCTTAATTTTACTGAAAAAAATATGTTTGCACAAATTGTGTATATTTTTTGTTAATTTTTTATTTAACATTTATATCCTAATATTTGTCTGAATTTCTAACATATTCATCTTATGTTAAATTAACATAAAAATTTGGGTAAACCGTTTGGGACGCGTAAAATATAGATACTAAAGTTAATATACAAATTTTTCAAACTATGCATATTCTACCATTTATTTTATACGTTTATACAATCTGATTTTCGTGTCAATTGATTTAAAACCATAATCTGTGTATATTTTTTGTGTTAATTTTTTATTTAATATTTATATATCATAATATTTGTCTTAATTTCTAACATATTCATCTTATGTCAGATTAACATAAAAATTTGGGTAAACCGTTTGGGACGCGTAAAATATAAATACTAAAGTTAATATACAAATTTTTCAAACTATGCATATTCTACCATTTATTTTATACGTTTATACAATCTGATTTTCGCGTTAATTGATTTACAACCACAATTGTCCAAGGTGTAATCTTGCACATAGTGAGGACAAAGTGAGGATAAAGGAGAACATGCGAAGGCGAACGATGGTGACGGAAGAGGGTTGAGGAAGGGAGAGGTAGGAATATTTCGGCGGAGCAGAAGCGGAGACAGATTTTAGCTGGGCAGCGCGCGCGGGTGACGTGATATTAATTAACACGAACCCTTCGACCCTCCCGTCTCTCTCCCTCTTTTCTCTCCTCTCCCTCTCTCTCCCTCTCTCTCTCTCTCTCTCTCTCTCTCTCGTTCGTGTTCGCACGTTTACCCTTGGAGGCGTGGAGCCGAGGGTTCAAGTGTCACACGAGGCGCACACAGACGTGCGCGCACACCTTGCGAAAGCACCGACGAGCGGAAGCTGGAAAAGCTCCTCTGGCGGGCAAAACGATCCACGACGCGCAACCTTGTTACAACCTTTACGTCACAATAGGGTGGGAATATCATGCTGCAAACGTTTGTACAAAAGCGACGTCGCCGCCGCCTCGATGGCGCGATGTACCACCACATGCGTCTCCGTGCACGCGAAAATGTCGTCATCAAGTAAATATGACAGATACATTTACCTCAAATATACATATATTGTCTGTGTCCAAATTGCGATATGATTATGGTGCTGAGTTTTATGAACAATTGTATTATTTATACAGGGTGAGTCATGCACACAACATAAATATGTTTTAAAATTTTGTTAACGTGTTTCTAAAGATAAAAAGGAAGAACAAATGTTTCTATAATCATTAGAAGATGCTTTGTTATCGAAATAATAGACATAAGTGAAATATTGGGTGATAATGAGTATCAGATCAGATTCTTTCTTTTATTTATGGAAAATGATGAAAGATACTTTTAGTATTTCCTGTAAACAAAAAAAAATACTTGTCTGAAATTTGTTAATAAAATCATTTTTCGATACTACTGCATTTATATCTATCGTTTCGAGAGAGAAACATTTGCGACCTAATGTTTATACAGCAACATTTTCTTCCTTTTTAGAAACACGCTCGCGAAAACATACTTATGACTTACTCTGTATAAATGTACAGCTTGATTTCCTAGGAGATTACTATGAAATTTCGGAGAAATATAGAATATATTATTTATATAAATAAAATTTAAATGTAAATAAAATTTCGGAGAAATATAGAATATATTATTTATATAAATAAAATTTAAATGTAAATAAAAAATAGCGCGCGCGTTTGACACAAAACTTATTTTTATTTGGGATTAACTGTTTTAATATCAAACTGTAAAAATAGTTGCGCTCAAAGGAAAAAAAAGAACCATTTTTTTGCTATTTTCGTTACGTTTGCTAACCGAGTCGCGGATTTTGAGGTGCTCGCTCGCAGTATCGGTGAATGCGGAATGCATGCGCGGCGTAACGTCGATTTACGGGGTGAATTACGCTGGTGAACGCGCGTGGAAGCTTTTTTTAAAAGTACGAAAAGCGAAAACAGCAGCGGTGCGCGAACGTGTCTAGGACGACGACGGGCGACAAACGCCGTTTCGGAGGCCAGGCACGAGCGCTCTGAAAATTGTTTTCTTACCCTTTTTCCGTCAATCCGCGAGTGCACGCGCGGTAAAAAAAAGGCCCGTCCCGCTCTCCGCTCCGTTTTTTCCTTTTTTTCTTTTTCAGCTATTACATTTTCCCGTGAACGACGTACGTGACCGCCGAGTATGGTGCGTTTTTCTCCCTCGCGGATATCTAACATATGTATCGAACGTGAGAATAAACACGAACGACTCTAGCCATTCCGTTAACGCCTCGTGCACCGTCACTGTTGCGAACTGCATTCGAAATTCTAGAAATTATAGAATATTCGGTTCTCTAATCGCGAATATTAATAAAAATACGTTATTTCTATTTAGCTTTTAAAATTTGATAATTAGAGATAATTTTGCAAATTCCTTTCAAGACACAAACTGGACTCTCTTTCGAATTTTACTAATAATATAATCGAAGTGATATTTTACAAAGCATAAATTGACAAATTTATTATGTCGTCTTCAAGTAACAATCATTGGTTTATCTTTTTTCTTACTTATATAAATAAAAAAAAACTAATAAACTATATTTTTTTGCTATTTTTAAAGATCTAATTTCTGATTTGGGAAAATAAATAAGTTAACGTAAATTAAAGACGCATATATGTGTCACGTTTCGAAACATTACTGAAAATACAAAAATTTCATAGATTGTTTTATTATCTGAATACCTGTGTAAAATTTGAGCACAATTCTCTTACTGGTTTAAATATTATTTAATTTTTGTTTGCATTAATTCTTATGTAAAATTACGTTTGTCGTATGTATATAATACTCATTTACAGATTTGATGAAGAAGTAGTATTATGAATTAAATTAAATTTTTAACATATACTAATAAAACTCTAACATTAGTGCAAAAGTTCATTTGGATCCACCTACTCGTTGTAAAAGTTATTTATTTAAAACTACAGCAAATATTGCGCTGTATAAACTATTATAAGCCAAATTATTTATATTATTTTGTAGTTTGTTTCAGAGCGTATTAAAAAAATGTTTATTATTAATTAAAATAAAAACCCGAAGAAGTCAGCAGTTTTTAAATTTCGATAACCTTCAACTGATATTATACGGCCCAATCATCCTTAATTCATATAGGCGACGATCAGCTCACTTTTACAACGAAGCTGAAAACAGAAATGCCACATAAAATACAAGACACATAGACTCGAGAACGAGGGTGTATACGATATACATCGATATCGCCCCGAAGTCCTCATTTCACCCAAGATATCGGATTTTTCGAACCCTTCCCTTCACGCTCTCTCCTTTATTATACCTTTATACCGCGTGCTCTCTCCGCCATCTCTCGTCGTCACCCCCGCACCCTTTATACCAAACAAAGCAATCTCGAACCCGTAGCGAGGACGACGGCCCCTACGCGCGACTGTGTTAGGTGACAATTTATATACCGGGCTACCTATGTAATAACTTACTCACTCGATACATCTTTTTCGCGCGCGAGACGTTCTCACAGCTTTATACCTTTGCGGCTTGTTACCGCGAGAGGATCGCATTGTTAGGTGACTATGCGAGAAATTGCACGTGTTCATATATTCGGTGTACGTCATTGAAGGCTAAAATCTTATCTGTCTCCTTTAATAACATTTTGCTTGCAATCTTAAAAACGTAATTTATTAAAAGATATTATTATTATCAAACTTATTAGTGAAGCTATATGGTGACAAAAATATTTTTTAACGCGATAATAGTATATAATTATTATATATTCTCTTTTTCTTCCTGAATCGTCAGACTAAAACGTCTCAGAAAATAAATGTAGGTTGGAAAAATCGTAAATTAATCGTAAATTATTATAATATTAAATTCGTAAATGTTAATATTTTCAAAAATTTATTATATGTTTAAAAAATTCTCAATTAATTTATTAAAGGATAACAATCTTATTTTTATTAATATAGGGTAACTTTAATCTCACCTTAATTTATTCTTTAACTTTTCCTATAATAATTCTCTTATACTGAAAAAAGGACTTAAATTTTAATAAATTATTTGTTTTAATAATACATCAATTAAATATTTACTAAATATAAAGATATATTTATTTGGCACAACCATCAATTTGATTTAATTTTTATTGAGTAAATATTTATTTACCGTAAGTGAATATTTAGTTAGTACTATTCAAGTAAATGTTCATTAAAATTTAGTACTTTTTTCTTAATGTAGAACTATAAAAAGATAAAAATCGTAAGGTAAATCAAGATTAAAATTAATCTTTATTGGTAGAAATGGACATTAATCGCAATAATGATTTAACATGGATAATTTACTGCAACTGCGGGCGTTGTTCTTTATTAAGGGCATTAAACGTAAGAGCTGTCGGAGTAGCACAATCAAAATGATCGCGGCGTGACACGTAAGAGCGTCAACGCGATATATGTATTTAATGCGCGCGTTATTGGGGCGAAGCAACTAATAAAGTCGATTTCACGCACGATTCGTTGCGTTCGACGCGCACGCAAATAATATAACTTGAACACTCGCATTCGGCCCGCGGCTCGCCGTGCCAGCAATGACAATGGTACGTATACGAGGTGTGTCAGAACTACTGCACTTTGTCATAATCGCAAATATTCCAAGTCAGAGATTGAACAACATTTACTAATAACGTTAGAGCGTCGTTAATTACCGAATTACAAAATCCAGCGAAATCGACATAAACGTTTATTATTTATCAGGCTTCCTTAAAAAAAGACAAATAATTTTCTGGAGATTTATGTAATAATCAAGAAGAAAGAAAAACAATTAAAACTGATGTATGTATATATATATATATATATATATAATAATTTTAGTAGAAAATAAATTACCCTATAAATACAATATTTCTAGAATATTGTATGAATAATAACAAAGATAAATAACATTCTAGGAATATTGTGCTTGCAAAATATTTCTTCTCTTAAGGAAATGAGTAATAGATCCTTATTTTTTGGTTAGTTCTAAATGAATTTTATATCATCAAGTATTTAATTTTAATCTCAATTACAAAGGAAATACTAAAAGAAATAAAATTTAAAAGATTGCTGATTTTCAGTACGATAGAAAAAATTCATAATTTTTGGTTATAAAAAAAGACGTGATATTTGATATCTGAATCTCCGTCCGAAGAACAGCGAAATAATTCTGGGACACCGTGTATGCCGATACGTACATGTATTGTTACGGGATAAGAGACATCGCATAAGTCCGTGGCGTCATGTGCTCATAACTGCTCCCTATCAGAATAATATTATTATCCCGGCCACCCCACGATTATCCCGCCATTCAGCGTGCAGTGCTTACTTTTCGTGACTTTGTTTCGTGCATGTCAGCGAAAGCTGTTGAAGCGCGTAAACGGAGTAATAAATGAAAATCCAGATTATTGTCTCCGCGCGAAACGGCTCTCGCTTTTCTCTCATTTCAGTCGGATCGGGACGAGAATCACTTTCACGAAATAATCCTGAAATCCTACGCAGCAGATGAGTGTTCGGTGTTATACTGCAACAGTTACTCATCCAACTCGTACTTGTGCTGCAACAATTAATACTGTAATTTTCCAAAACCTTGCTGAAATACACAAGTATAAATTATAATCGAGAGTTGTTTTTAAATGTGTGTGCACACATTTCTTTAGTTTATCTCTAAACAATTTTTTTCTAATTAAAAAAAATAACTACTTCTTTTCTTCCGAAAACTACCTTATTTATTTTTTAAACTAGAAATTTATTGTTTATTATAATTATTTTATAAATTAAACAGATATTTACAGATCTATTTTATATAGATCAGATGTACCACGTAATATAAAATATAATCATAATATTCTATAATCTTCGTGGTAATAGAGAGAACTGTCAGTATTAGCTAATTACTCTCGAGGGAGGATCGGTCTCAATTAATGTTTCCATCGGTCGTACAACTTACCGCTTAAATATCAATTTCAAACAGACGGTATCCTTATTAGCATTAGCTTGGCAAGTACGACAAAGAAGTTTAGGTACGCCGCTGGAAAGTTCAAGGATGCAAATAAGGGTAATATCGCAACGCAAGTACGGATAAGAGAAGATGAAGATCGTAGTTGCCCATCCCATTTACACTTATCGTTAGAATTATTTCCTTTGCGTAAGCTTGTAAGGAATCATGCACTCACAGAAATCTCCTCATTGTCATAGAATTTATTGACATTATTTAAAAAGCAAATATATCTATATATATATATATATATAATAGGTATATGTATTGTGCATATTTCTGCACATTTTCCTTTAATCTTCTGGAGCTACATAAATGTATTTGACTTATTCAATCATATTTTTTGTATTACACACACACACACATTTGTAAATTTAAATTATTGCTATTAAAATACCCTTAATATTTATTCTTTTTTATTCGAGTTACGTCATTTTAGTTCCCTGAGATTAATCAGTGCCTTTTAATCAGTATATATTAAATGTGTCTTACAGATCCAGTGTCAATAATTATAACATTACAGATTTTGGCATCAACTTTGAAGGAATAAATTTAATTTTACATGAAAATATATTTTATATTACTTATTGTCCTGAATACTCAAAATAACATTTTGACTTCACTTTTTTCATGGTTTTATATTTGGTCTTCATCTTTGTTTTTAAAAGCATTATTCTTTAACATATCATTTTTTTAAATGATAGGATAGAGAATTTTCTATCTATTATTTATAATATATATTACGTTTTTCACAGAAACATTTTTTATAAAGTTTGATTATAATATACTTGTATAATAATTAATTTTATATTTAAAACGTACGTTAATATATGTTAAAATATATATTTGGTTTAATGGTTTTCTATTATAATTGCATTATTAAAGACTGATTTCTTTATGAATATCATGATAATGCAGCTTCCTTTATCATTCAGGTCACTTCATCAGAACCGAGTCCATAATTACTTTACCCCCGCTCGAAATAAATCATTTCTCATTTCCTCCCTTCGCAGAGTAACAGAAGTACCGCCATTCAAACTGTCCTCAATTTATATTGGGTAATTGAGGCAGTTTACATTGCTTTTTTTGTAGCTGTTAATAATACGGGATGTAATATGGGAGTAGAAAAATAATTTTTCTTATAATATGTATATATAATATATATAAATATGTGTGTGTATATATAGACTTCATATTAGATTTATATAAAATCATACATAAACTATTATATATAAATATATAAAACTACATATAAACTAACTCTACTAATAAATTATAAAGTTGTCGTAGGAAATTAATTTAACAAATATAGCGCTCTATTTTAACAATATTAACGTTGCTTTAACTTTCCGCAGAACTTCTTGAAAAATTTAATATTCTCGATTGAAGGATAAATAGATGAAATATAAGACTTATATAGGATGGAAGCGTTGAAAGCCGCGATTATTCATCACCGAGATTTTTAAAACGAAATCGCCATCGTTGCGGCCGCTCATAGGTCCATCACGTCGGATGAATGAATAATTATCCCGAACCCCCGCATACGAAACGAATCGTTTCTCGGCACTACTCCCTTCGCCGTGGAAATGCCTATATACCGAACCGCCCCCAATTTATATAAGCTAACCGACTTGGTGCTCCCGATTACCCCCCTCGCCCTCTGGTGCTCGTATAATAATTCCGCGATTCCCTCCCGATGTTCATTTCATTATTTTTTTTCCTCCTTCGTCGCGGCCGCCTTCGCCTCT
>NW_017299806.1:648108-649970 GCF_001594075.2 Trachymyrmex cornetzi
CTCTGCACCAACCTCATCGGCCCTATTTCTCCCATTCTCTCTTTCTCGCTCTTTCTCGTCGCTTTCTACCCTTCATTGTCCTCGTTCTCGTTCGACCCCCGCCGGTAATAGACGGCGGCTCTACTTAAGTGCGGGGCACGCCGTTGCACCCCCATCCTACTCCCCGGCCCTCTTCGTCCCTTCCGCTTTCCCACCCTCTCCTCTGCCTCTCGCTCTTCTTCGTCCTTCTTCGTCCCGATCCTTTTATCCTCGCGCGTTTAAAAGGGACGTATGTATGTATGGCCCCGTGTACGCCGCTTTTATGTGAAATTCTTGGGGCGAGCATCGGAAGAGGAGACTTATCACGCGCTGTCAGAGGAACGCGCGCCGCTCTTGTATGCGTGCACACACGCACGTCCGCATGGTCGGCATGGTCCACATGACACACCGGTGTCGCGCGCTCGTTAATTTAATTAACCCTACGGACACTTCCGGCACCAACGTGGACGGCCAGCATGCTCTGTGTCGTACTTTCCATGATAATGCGCACGAGGTTGGCCCCTCCCCCGCGCAACGTCGTGACGTCGTCACTTTCGTTGATCCGGGCGACAGGGTTCGGGGGAAGACGGGGGCAGGGAGGGTGGCGAAATTATGCGCGCAGAATGACGGCAACGTAGTGTCTCGTCGTGTGACACTGCTTCGTGTGACATTATATGATCGTTCGAAATGTTGCAGACGCTAATGGGCGTAACTATGTAGTGATTTTGCTGGGGTGTGTTAAGACTCTTTTTTTTTTTAATTTTTGATGATTTGTTTTTAAGATTATAATTATCTTTTTGTAAACAATTAGAATTAGTAAAACTTATATATATGTACATATTTATAAATTTATATTATTTAAATTTGTATATATAATATATTTTAATATATTTACATGTAAATAGCAGCATCTAATAATTTTAGAATGATTTTTTCTTCTATTTTTTTTTTAAGAGTTATTTAATCTCCTCGATATAGCATGACAATATTTTTGGAGTAAGAAATATATTCTTGCATAATAAATATAAAATTACATATATATTTTTTACTGTACATTTATGTACACAAATTAAAAAATATTATAATATACATATGTATGTGTGTGCACATTTAATAAAAATTAAAAAATTTTTGCTGAATAATACTGTAATAAAAAGAATTAAAAAATCTATAAAAATAGGAGAGAAGAACTCTTGGAGCTTTTTCTGCATCTTCTACTAGATTGTCATGTGTCATACATATTGTGCAGTATATCACTTATGCTGCAGTAGTAAAAAGGAAAGTTTCGTGATTTCAGTAAGCCGAACATCTGAGAAAGACATTTCATCTCCATCCTAGAAAGTACGATTATCACCTCGATTTCTGCTGAGTCCTGAATACTAGTTATAATAAGCCGGCGGCTTCATAATATCGATATCGTCATTATCGCGTGATTATTACGCAATCCAGAGAAGTCGTGGACGATCGCCAAGCCTCTCCCGTTCCCGCCGCCGGTTATTATTATTATCATCATTATTGTTATCATTATTACTATACCTGTGGGTTTGGAGGGGAGCTGCGAAGCTCTCTCTCGTCGACGATAATATAATTACCTACACCGACAAGAAAATTACATCGTACCCTCTCGCGCTGTCCCGCAAGTCTATGCAACACGGATGTGATACACGCGAGCGCGCGCTCATCGGTGGTAGTGCGAGATAATAAAGTTGATAAGAGCGTAGAGGGTCGCTCCGCACTCCCTACCCACCGAAAGAGAGCAAACGGGGTAGCACCGGAAGAAGGGGTGGATAAAGGCGAGCGGCGATACGCGAGAAACGGGGTGCGAGCGAGAGAACGGCTAATGG
>NW_017299806.1:650474-655596 GCF_001594075.2 Trachymyrmex cornetzi
CCGGGGTGGTGTGTGTGCCTTCCAACCGTCCCTCTCGTCTCCTCCCGCCTTTCTCTTTTCCTTCGCTCCTCAAGGGGGTGCGCACAGCGCCGTTTGATGGGAGTATGATTTTATTACGGCATTACCGAGCGAGCCAAACCCCGAATTGCTCGGCTTATAGTCCGTATTATCTCACCTAAGAGGAAAGGAAGGGGTGGCGGAGAAACGGTGAGTGGAGCGGGCAAAACGGGGTGGTCAGAGGAGAGAGAAGGGACACGGAGCATCCACCCCTTCGGTGGCGTACCCTTCTTCGGGTAAGGCCACTGCCTGCACGTACGTACGGGGTGGCGTTTCGAGAACGCCGGCGACGCCGGTCGGGGAGGGAGCTGGGGGGGAAACGAGTGAGCCACCTATATGCTTTTGTGGGCCTTCATTCGAGGGTTGCATGCTCTCACGTTGCCGCCGCCACCACTAACCCCCCTTCCGTGCGTTCGGAAGGCACGCACGCAGGCACGTCAGTTGACATCCCGCTGCCGAAATCGCACGTCCTTGTCCGTTGTCGTCGGACGTGAAGTGAAGTTGCGTGCGCGATCATGTGACTCGCGCGATCCCGTACGGTGGGATCTTCCGCGACGAGGATCTCGCGGGAAAATAAGGGGGTTCAGCTTTTCCTTTCCTTCGGAACCTACCCAGGTATACACGTTGTTGAAAACACGGTGAGAATTTAGTATTTTTTAATACTTGAACCAAGTGAATATTTTTTCAGTTGTAATGTCAATGTGCATCATGCGATCGACAGTGACTTTAAAATAATTATCGCGGTTACTCAACGTGCGGAAACTGCTACCAATCTCCCGAGCAATAAATCCGAAGGAATCGAAGGCGATATGCTGATATGTGATTAGTGAAATAGTTTGTGAAGATTGAGTAATTTTAAATTGAAAGAACTGCACGACAATCTTCGACGATCTTGATTCAAACATAAAAATGTGATCTCCGATTGATTTTTTCGCGCGAATCTTATACGAGATGAACGGCAATCAGTTATCAATCCAAAGTAAGTATCCAAAACAATGATAAACCTAATATTGTCTAAGATTCATGGAGACAAATCAATTAACTACAACGTAAGAAATAAAATAATCACGCTTCGCTGATTAGTATATCAAGTCCGAAGCTAACTAGAAAGACGTTCAATCCTTTCGTCAACTAAGAATCGTCCTATAAGACGACGATCGTAATAGTCGGTGGGCCAAGCAGCCGTGATATGTTCCCCTCGTCAGCGGCGATGCTGAAGAATCTGCAGCAGAGTGCCATGACCTCGCCCTTCCTGATGGAGAACCTGCTCCAGAGCAAGGCGTCGCCGGGGACGGATCTCACCAGTCTGACCTTGAATTGGGCGGCGAGTCTGGTAGCGCGACAGCGCGAGAGAGAATGCGAGGCGAGTCTCAGACTCGTTCGGGACCGCTCCTCCCCCAACGATCTCGTCCAGGATCACCTGGACCAACGATCCGGCACGATCGGCGGACGCGATCGCATAATGATCGATTGCGGCGGCAGGGATCAGCAGAGATCCAGCGGCAGTAGGTCCGGTGAGCGACAACACGACCGGATGCAGCTCCTTCAGCGTGAGAAGGAGGTCCTGGACCGGAGTCAGGGCGTATATGTCGACATGGAGAACGATAGGATGGACGGCCCGGTGATGGTAGACCGATTGTGCGCGATGGAGAGGCTCTGTAATGAGAGGATCGACAATCGATCTAATTCCGGTGTCGAGTCCTGTAACTCGAACGTAGATGAGGATCCGATTCCGGGCGCAGAATTGGATGGTGGTCTTCAACCGGCCGACAGGGATGAGATGGTGCTGGGCGAGCGTGTCTCCGCGATCGAGATAGACAGACGGTACGACCTTGGATGCAGAAACGTCATGCACACGTCCGATGAGATGACGATCGCATCGGGGGAGAGGGAGGCGGCGGTGACGGCGGCGGCAACGGTGGTCGAGCGTGCCGTCGACAGAATAGGCGAGAGGACCACCGCCTGTTCCTGCGGCGACGAGCAGTGCTCTGGACCGGCGTGCAGAACCATCCAGGAGAAGGAGAAGCCGCAACTCAAGTTCAGCGTTAGCGCCATACTCGGCGGTAATCATGATAGGAGGCCACATTCCGGTAATTCATTCATAAATACTGACATACTCGATAGCCAGAGTTAGGAAGCGTTACTTTTTCCCTTACTTTTTATAATAAACATGACGTTGCAGTGTTTTATAACTAAACGCTAAGATTGTGCCAAGGTTGGAAAAGTCTACTTTTCCAACTTTGGCGCAACCTTAGCGTTTAGTTATAAAACATTGCAACGTCATTATCACATTGTTTATTATAAAAAGTAACGGAAAAGTAATGGAGAAAGTAATGCTTCCCAACTCTGTCGATAGTTATCTTGACATTAGTTCCTGAGGAATTGATAAGGAAGGTTTAGTCTTGTTGAAACACCGCTCTATGTTAACGAAATTCTTGTAATTTGAAAAAGCAGGGAAAGATGAGAAAAAAAGATGAAGAGAATATAAAAGAATGAAAAATATTATGAAATATCGACAAACATATTGAGATAATTTATTTACGAATAAAAGGCGATATTTGGCGACTATGATATTAGTTTATTAGTCATCGTAAATACAATGTTCGGAAATTACAAAATTTTTATAGTCTAGTTGAAAAAAAGAAAAAGTAACAATACAAAGTATTTTAAGAAATGTAGGAAAATTAATTGCGAAGCAAAAGAAAGACATAATTAAACTGATAATTATCCTGTTTATTGATAGATTGATCAAAACAGATTTAAATTTTTTAACAGCTATATTTGTTCTGTTAACGGAAAAGTAAATTTAAACGGTTCAAAGAATCTTACCGCGAATGTTGTAATTTAAAAAAACAGAAAAATAAGAAAGGAATGGAAAATATTTAAAAGTTTAGCAATAATTTAAAAACATGATGGAACAGGCAAAAAAATATGTCAAGATAATTTATTAATAAATAATATTAATTAATATATATACGGTCATTAAACATCGTAAACATAATATTCGGGATCGCAAAATTATGATCTACAATGGAAAAGAAAACAGAAAAGACAATACAATGGTAAAGACACTATAAGGAAATATATTTTTTAAAGAAATATAAAGATAAATCGTTACTAGACAGAAGATTCCATGATAGTTCATTAATAAATACTGACAATTATTTATTGTTTGATACTAGTCAAATTTGTTGTCCGCGAAATTTTATCTTTATAATTAGAATATAATTTTTAGATTGCGTATCATTGTTGTTATAAATAATGAAGGAGATTTAAGTATTAAGGTACGAGAAAATAGCATTAGAAGTAACTACATATTTAAATGCATATATCTATTTTCTTATACTTTTTTTAAGTATCAAATAAGAATTAAATGAAGTGTGTTAGTACATCCAGTAGGATGTATATATTTACTACATCTTAGGGTCGACGATCGCCGATTGCGATCTCAGATTTGTTTGCTCTCGATGGAGTGACATTGTCGAGAAGAATTTCACGCGGTGATCTGAGAGTGTTGAAACAAAGCTCACCACAAATCAGTGTCGCGAGCAGACTTCTGTCGCCGGTCCCTAAATCTCATCCGCACACCCTCAAGACGAGTCGCGCAGCGTGCGTGCGGGGTGGAGCGCACAGGGCGTCAGCTGGCCCGCCACTTACCTTCACCCCAATATTAAGCCCTTACGATTGGTGCCTATAATATTAGACAAGCAGCAGGATTCAATGATGTATTGCCGCGTCGCTTGTCGCGCTTTTCCTCCGTTCGGGCTGTGATACGTGTATACCCGAATATTTGTCGTTGTAAATTAATACGAGAGATGACGGAAAACTACGATGTCCAATAGTACAATCGTGTCATTTATTTAGCAGTAATAATGCAAAAATGTAGCATTTATAACAAGAACAAAAGTATTAATAATATAATGAAATATTGTGTTGTTTCGTATCTTCATACTTAATCTTTCATTACTCACATTAAGGTGGTCAGGATTCTCCAGTCTTATAAATTCGCTAAATGCTATTTATATACATTATTATATTTATATTATTAACACAAATTGTTTCACAATTTCAAAACAAATTCTGTATTTATCTTTATGTAGGATGTATAGAACGTTATTTATCAATATTTATTTAAATTTGTAAATCAGTAAAAATAACAATTGAAATTGAGGTATAATGTTGAAATGTTATCAGAAACACCGCACGCAGATAATTACGTTGGGAGAAAAATTACGCGAGTACCTAATATAAGGTTAACAAATAAAAATATCAAAAAATGTCTTACTTAAATGTTACTTAAATATTAAAATTAATTGTGACAGTGACGTAATGCTACGAAAAAAGATTCTCGCTATCGCTCCAAAATAATTGCAATCCTCTTCTGATCTTATCTCTGCAATTCTCATATTTATCACATTATTTCACAATCTTACAATTCATAACCGAAGGTTATTCGTAATCGATTCTTTCGGCCAAAGGATCCGCGATTTTCCTCCGTCACCTCAATTCTGAGAAAAATTGTTACAGATTACAGGTCGTTCCGCGCGTGGGTTACAATACCGTCCCGTCATTCGCAGGACACCCCCGAATATTCGCGAGGGTCCGGCGGACCCTCGCACACGCATACACGCCAATCTTCAGCCGGCGTGTCCTCATTGTCACTCTTTCCTCCACGGTGGCCGAGCCACCCCATCCCTCCCCCCCCTCCTCGTCTCCTCCCGCGCTTATGATTGACACGAGTCGATAAAGACCGTGTGCGCGCGCGATAAACGCGCGTAGAGACGTGCTAGATATATAAACTGTGCACAAGAGAGAAGAGTGGACCGTCGCGCGAGGATGGCGAGGGGCCAGGCAGAAGAGAGGTGCGTGTGTGGGGCTCTACGAAGGTGGAGAGAGTCGAATGTTGCATTTAACATCGGGCGAATTGCACGCATCTGCCGGCACAGAAGGATACGCGGGGGTGGTAAAGGGGACATCGCGGGGCGGCAGGGGGTGTGAAGGGAGAGAGAGGGCCCGAGCGGGGGGGGATGGCAATGGGGAAATTTGGTGCGTTCGAGATACACAG
>NW_017299806.1:656150-705780 GCF_001594075.2 Trachymyrmex cornetzi
CTCCCCTCCCCCTCCCCCTCTCCCTCATCGCGTCCACCCCCGCGCGTTCCCACGCGAGAGCCGCCACTCGCGGCCCATGTTTTTTGTTGCGTATCACAACGATTATTGATATTTTTCGATATCGACTGTGTGTCGAACACGACGGACCTGGTTCTAATACGCATATCTCCCGTGGAAAAACGTCGCATTTTATTCGTTGGTTAATAAGAGAGTTAAAAGAAGGACAATTCGAAGGAGGAAATATTGACCGTAGATGATTCCGATTCAGAATACTAAGTCGGACGTGATAAATATTTACCTGTCAAGTTATGTTTAACGAAAATCGATAAAATGTTGACATAAAATCATCGACAAGATACGTTCACGTTGTCACCTTTTATTAAATACGGCTTTGGTCGTAAGTATGAAGCACCCTCAAAAGTTAACGTGAACGGTTTATATCTAACGAAAATTAAATTAAAAAACAGTGTTATTGAAAAATAATATTTATTTTTATAACAGTTTTGATATTTTGTTAGTCCTCCTTTACTTTTTATTACCGCTCTTTTGAGGGAATAGACTAAGGATCCTATTCTGCAACTCTTAACGACTGTAATTATAGCGTTACAGTATCGTTGCGCGGCTTTTTTCATCTCATGCACAAATCCTGCGCAATGACACTGTAACACTACAGTTACAGTCATTAAGAGAATAGCATTTTCGAAATTATAGAATAGATCCCTAAATCAAGTGCTTTATACGTGTGGTCATGATTAAGTAATATTTTTTGTTTGTAACGAAAGAAGAAAAAGACCGAAATTTATTATTTGCGTCATCGTGTTGTGTTATCGTAAAATGAGATTACAGAGATTGAAGAAATGACATATAATGCGTATTGTAGCTGTTTAATTTAAAAATGCATGAATTTTTAGATACATGTCAGTGTCATAAACGTCATTGTAAATGTGGGAATTAATCGGGATGTGTGTTCATATTAGATGTAAGACTCATGAAAATTAGACTGACAATCAGAGAAGATAAGCGTATTATTAAATTATGTTACATCAATTCTGCGTTATTCAATAGACGGAACAAAGAAAAGTTGAATGAACAAAATAGTAGGTGAAAGATTAACATTACTTACATAAATTCATAAAATGAATCCCGGAACGTTAGTTAACTCATTGTTAGTCATTCTCAGTCGTAAAGAAAAATAAATTAAATAATTAAAATAGGATGAAAAAAACGGACAAAATGCAAAAAGGAGTACAAAAGTGACATCTAACTGAACATAAACTGATATAAATTTAAAATAAAATAATTTAAACAAAAAAACTTTCCTCCAAAAAGTTCAATACTGAGAAAAATGTCTGATTGGATTAATTGGAATTCTAGTTGAAAACGAACGAATTAGAATTTTCAATTAGAATTATAGAGATAATTGAAAATTTTACTTGATATAATCAGAATCTATTGGTTTGTTCATTTTCAACCAGACATTTTTCTCATTGAAGTAATAGAAAAGGAAATGGTTCATGGACAAAAATTGTAAAGTCAAAACCGATTTTTTTATTCAAAGGTTCAGAGAAAGAGTAGAGTTAACAAATTGAAAATTAATCAAGTGTCAAAAGTGGAAGCGCATTGTGCTCATATTCAAAAATAATAAAACTTAATATCATGAATGAGAAGGTCTACATTATTCCCTTCACGGTCGATCAACCGTTCAGGATTCGAGAACGTTCAGATCCTCGTGAAAAATCGGTTCGCCAAGCCTATTCTAAGACAAACACGCGCTTCTCCGCGGAGGAACGGGGCACCATCGTATGTGCTGCTCCATAAACGAGCAGTTCCCCCCTATTTACGAAGCGGGGACCTGCAGCGCGCGCGGTATCTAGTTAATAATGCATCTCTGACCGTAATCCGAAAGAATAACCAGCGATATATGTTGTAAACCTCGTAACCTAAGGCCCGTGAGGGGGCTGCTTAAGCCTGACACACAAAAAAAAGGACGAGGGCGAGGGGAGGGCCCACAACTGTAACAACACGCGAGGGCCGTCCCAAAATTTCTCGAGACCGCAGACAGGAGGTTCAATCTCATGTGACGCGAGAGAGAGAGAGAGAGAGAGAGAGAGAGAGAGAGAGAGAGAGAAAGGGTGGTAGTGGCGTAAGAGCTACGAAATGGGAGAGGGAGACCGAAGGGACCAAGAGACTGTCATGTAGGGTAGGTGGGGCGACTTAAAAAACTATTCCCATTCAGTGTTTCCGTTGGAGGCTAAGCCCGGTTATTAGACCGTCGTCGCGGCTAAGCAGAAGCGCTTCTCTCATTGGCCGGCTACGAAAACAACGATAAAAGGCGATGAGTATTTTATGGGGTACAGCGCGATGACACAATGGGACGCCGTGTATGGGCCATTGTCAGGGCATTGTCTGGTTGCGAACGCAAGGCGAGTTCTCTCTCTTTCTCACTTCCTTTCTCACTGGCCTTTTTCTCTCCTTTTCTCCCTCTCTTTCTTCCTCTTTCTCCTTCTTTCCACTTTGGCCTAGAGAGTCTCTATTATTTTATTATTTTCAAACACGTCACTTTTTTAGCGAAACCGTTCTCTCTCTCTCTCTCTCTCTCTCTCTTCCTCCCCTTCTTTGGGCGTGGCGGGGTTGTAAAAAAATATGTTGGAAATCGCACAGTCGAGGTTACTGGCCCTCTTAGACGCATTATTAATGTGGATAGGTAGACGAATTTGCCCTGATGGAGGGTGAAATCTCATCGGGGAGCAGAGCTGGAGAGCCAATTTTTCTTTCATGTTTATATTCTTCTTTTCGAGATAGTACGCGTCAAAGAACTAGTTAACTTTCGTATTGTCAATGAATTGCTTTGCTGAGGATATATGAAGGTATCTTTGCACGACGAATACTTATATTTAACTGGGAGATTTTGTTAAATTATACCTACGTCTATATTTCGACCAAATAGGTTAACTTTAATATCGGTTTGACTTATTTTTTATCTTCTTTTTTTTCAGTTCTATAAAAATGAGAAAAAGATAGAGATCGAGTAAATTAAAACGAGATTAAAATTAATCTACATTGGTAAATATATATACACATAAAGAAAAAGAAATATTATCGACGAGAAAAACAAAAAAGAAGAGAAAATTTCTAAAATTATTAAGTTAATATATTAACAATTATAATACAATAAAATTATTATTTTATTTTATATATTTTTATAATTTTTAAGTTTTTTTTCTGTGTCAGTTTCTCAGCGAAAATAATAGATAGTTATCAAACTTTTTCTTAACATTAAATATGTTATTGAAATTAATATTTTTCCGAAATAATCTTGGCTTGAAATTAAATGAAGAAAAAATTTTACTATTCAGAGACTGAAGATTAATTCAAATTTTTATTTTCGAACAGAATTATTATTTCCTTTAGACAAGCAAACATAAAATTCTTTTCAACTTTACTATCTAGTAATATGATACAATCAAAATAAGTTATATAACATCCGTACCGACTATATTATAGATTAAATGAAAGTTATCTCAGAAAACAATCCCAGCAGTAACGATTTCATACAGTACTATAGAAATATGTATATTTCTAAAAGTAGAGACATAAATATTAATAAGAATCTTATAATCACATTTAACAATGCAACAAAGCTTCCTTCTATCATTTTCGTTATAAAAATATGAATTCTCTCTCGGCAAAATTGCATGTAAAAGAACGTAACGTGCATAATACGCGAATGATACGTTTACACGAAAGCATTGTATTTTAATTTAATTTAATTTAATTTAATTTAATTCAATTTAGTTTATTGCAAAGCACTATGAAAAAGTTATTACAAGAACGAAGGACTCTTAATTTAAAAAACAATAACGAGAGAATAAAGGGCACATAAGAGTCAAATGTAAAGAAGTATTTTAAAACATGAAAATTCAAAAGAAAGTATGTATAGTATAATATTCTATAATTGATTAAAAATATAACGTGTTTCGGTCTCACTATGAAAAAGACTACATGTTAACAGAGTAATAGATATAAAATATGATACAATAGACTGTAGTAGACATAAATTTGACGATGTATTATATAAGAATCTTTGAGGTAGTCGGTCGCACGAATGTCTGACTATTTACCCCGGCTGGAGGTGTTGAAGCGTGCGCCGACAAGAGATCGGGCTCTGCCTGGAGCAGTTAAGGAGGGTTTTAGTCTCGGGGGTGTCGGCCCGAATTATGCAACACGAAGGAATACGGCGACTTAGGTATTCGCTCGCACGTAAATCCGCCACCTCGGGCACATTTCACCGTGAAACACAGCCGGGGCGCGTTCCATATTTAATCGCTCGGCGGTTTACGTCTCTATATCTGGAAGCAACGAGATTTTCGCGAAAAACATTCGCCCGATCCTGGCGTCAGTTAGTATGAATATTTTTACAATTGATGAAGTCGCGTTGTATATTTATTGGATTAATAATAAGTGGAACATCGACTGATAAGTAAATAATACAAATAAGAGAAAGAATCCTATATGAAAAGAACGAAAGAATTTTGTTGGAGTATCTAAAAATGTAACTTTCCGCACGAAATGGGTTTTATTATATTTTGAAGCTGGAATATTTTATCTGTGCAGATAATTTTCAAGGGCTTCCGCCGGAAGCGATACCCGCCTTCTTGCAAAATTTGCAAAATTCAGCTGGTTACAATATCGCCAAGCCGATTGCAAGGCCAGCGGCTTATCATCCTTATCACAGACCGAGTCATCAACCTCCTCAACGGCATTTACCACCGAACGCTCATCACACGCTGCAACAACTGTTTTACAGGGGTCCATATTTGACAGGTAAACTTGTATGATTTGAGAATTACCGTGGCAACACGAAACAACACAAATTCAGTTTATCCCCTTTCCAACTTTTCTTAAGAAAATATGTGTACATATCTAATTTAATTATATTTAACAAATTTTTAGAACGTTTGAATGCAAAAATTAAAGTATCTTCGAATTTTAATAAAATTATACTGAGACACTGTCAGGATAAAGAATATAAATTTAATTTAAATAAAACAGAATGAGAAGAAATAAAAATATGTATATTAATAACTACAAAATAAGTTTCTGTAATCAATAATACTGTTATATTTCTCTATTATTGAGAGAGAGTTCTATTTATCTCTTTCTTTATATATATAGTTTAAATATCGTCAGAAATTTATATTTTCAGAATCATGTTTGAATAATCGCCAAAGATAACGTTGCGCATCTGTTACATTCTTTTTTGTAAATCCACAAAACTTTGTTTTGTTTATACAAATACCTTTTAAAATTTTACAATAGTATTTACTATAATACTTTTTGGTTAATGTTTAAAACAATTTCTTTTAAAATAAGCTCTATTTAGCTTTAATGATTCGATATTTACCAGAGATTTTTCAGATATGTCGACATGTATATTTTGCTGGTCGTGAAAGGGTTAATTCAGCATTAACTGTAACTGCAGATGAAAGCGTAAAATTGCTTTCATTTATTTTCGTCAAATTGCAAACATTTTATTCGTTCACGTTTTTAATACTAACTCGATTACTTTAATAATGCATTCAGCAATCTAAATCTCGATTTATTGTCATCGTATCTATCCATTTTTTAATAATTATGATATTTTCACATTAATACACACACATACACACATATACTGAGAAAAATGTTCTAATTGTACCAAGAAGTACAAACAAAACTAATTCTAATCATATGAATCCAATTTCTGATTATTCGAATTGAATTTCCGTTATCTCGATTAAAATGTTTAATAGCTTTAATTATAAATACAGTCTAATTTGTTTTTTTTACAGTCTAATTTGTTACCTTCCCGGTTGAATTTACCAGAATTTCATTTAACGCAACAAGACTTTTTTTTCAGTGCAGATATATAAATATTATATTTATCGTATATATTGATATTCGCAAGTATCGCGTATTCATTATTTTGTAGTCGCGATACTTCACGTGCAGTTAATAAACAACAAACGCGGATGGACGAGAGAGGCGGAAACACGGGCCCGAGGAACGTTTAAAACCGAAACTTCCGCATATGGCGCCAGGCAACGAGCGCGCGCGCGGCCACGTGCGCGGGGGCCGCGCACACACACCGGGTTTATCGAATATCTTGTTATAGGTAGGCTCGTATGGGACATGGAGTGCATATGAAGTGCAGTGAAAGCACTACCATATTATGTACATGCTCCGCCACAAGGCAAAATGCACGCATGCAACAAGTGCGTGCAAATATCATCGGTGCAGATAATACCATCATGCTCAGCTTGGCAATATCGCGCAGACACGATCTGGAGATTCAATTGCCCGATCTGTTATTAGATGACTTTGATACAATCGCTATCGAGCGAATCAAGCGCTCTGCCCCGTGCGCAGTAACGCGATGTTTGAATGATTTTTTTTCCACGCACGTTTCACGCTTCTCATATTTATTGGTACATTTTCTTGCTAGATATTTCTTCACGCCTTAACAGATTTCCAAAGTTTTCAGTAGAGCGAAAAACTCTTTATAGGAGAAGCGAAATAAAGAGAGAAACTTTATTTTTGTTTTGTGGAATATTTTAACGTTTTTTAAATGTCTTCTCCAAAATTTGGAAATGTTGGATAGATTTCTTCGTCAACACGATAGCATTTGTTTTCTTCTTATTTTCTTTTAATTGCACAGATTAATTTTTTGTTAATCCAAGGAAATTTACTTATAGTAACCCGTAATTTTTTATGTAAATCAAAGATTTACATTCAATGTAAATCTGATCTTCAAAATATTTATTATTTCAAAAAAATGTTTTCAAATTTAATACTAATTATAAGGCTTTTTAAATGTTTTTGCCATTTACGGCTACGGCATATTCAAAAATTTTTATTTTTATTCTATTTAAAATAAAGCATATTAGGTATTAAAATTTTTTATCTTTGAAAGGAATTTGTTACAAAAATTAAGATTAATGAGATTTTTATGATAGAAGCCATTGAATATATTGCATTTTAAATTTAAATTGAATCATTGAATCGAAAACAGTACATCTATAATTAATTGAGGATAATGAACAATTTATTAAACATTTCTAAATTTTTTATTCAAAAACGTTTTTCGAATCGCTAAATACAAATAAAATCTCAAAAAAATAATTCAAAATAATAATTCGAATTGATAAGCTCAAAATGACGGGAAAAATGCGGATTTTTGCAAAATTTTATAATATAATAATAATTTTTTTCAAAATGCTAAATATATATTTAATATTAAAATTATCAAATACGATATATAATATTTGACAGTTCGTAATTGTTGAATTTACATTTTTTCTATAATAAATTTATTTAATATTTGTGATGATGAAAATTTTACTAACCTTAATCTCCTCAAAGAAATTCTTACAATAAAAAAAGACGAAAGTGTGTCAATAATACACAATAAACAATATAAAATCTAGTATTTTTACATTTTTGTTTTAACATGTTAAACAATTTTTTAAATTGTAATGCAAGACTTCTAAAAATTAAGAGATCGTAGCATAAAAACACTATAAAGAAAAATGATCTTTTCTTAGAATTTTTTTATTGAACTACATCGAATGTAGCTTCATCATACATATATATGCTTTGCCATAACGTATATAAATTTTCTTTATCGATATCGCCACTTTTTCTTCTATAAACGATCAATTTCACAAAATATACAAGTAACATTGAATGTAATGCTATAATAAATTTTCTAAATGTTTACATGAACACGTTATGCTTCTTGTTAACAGTTGCTAGTTCCGGGACTGGAAGTCATCATCCTGGCACGCCCGGTGGAGGCGCCGTGTTTCCGGGGACCATCCAGGGCAGCATCGGCGATTTTTCCGGGACTGGCTTGGTCTTTCCATGGGCGACGAATGCGCGCGGAAAGCCACGCCGGGGGATGATGAGGAGAGCCGTTTTCTCGGATCTTCAGCGACGCGGACTCGAGAAAAGGTTCCAGATACAAAAGTACATCAGCAAGCCGGATCGCAAGAAGCTCGCTGAAAAACTGGGTCTCAAGGACTCACAGGTAAGCGGATGTATCGCATAACTGTGGTCTGAAAAAATTCCTTTTATATATATATATATTGGACAACTCGAGAGACGAAAAATTTTCAACATTTGTCGAGTATAATTTCGACATTCGAATACTCGGGAATAATAATTGAAATATATTATCGCGGCACTGCACTGCCCGACTTGCTCGATTATCTGTATTTGCAGTATTTCAGTATCAGCAATTTAATCGCAAAACCGATTTAATCACGATTTAATTTGTACATTTTTACGTTCGCAATTTCGATAGATTTACAATTGCAGCGAGACGTAATTATTTACCTTCTTCTCGCGCCGACGCGGTTTTCCGTGCGCGCAAATCAATTGCATATCAATTATAGCGCGCATCGAAGCGCATAATTCGATTCCTTGTGATCCAGAATCCTCGCTCTCGATAATCGCATCAGGCATGTCATATGCAGGCAGATTTGCATACGCGATGATAGGCGGATGTGCTCGCGTTGTATTACAATCGAGAGGCTGCGCCGTGAGCATTAGAGACGGCACACGGTGTTTAATCCCGTGCTTAATGATCTCCTCGGCGCAATAGTAGTTCAAGCTAATCCGCGCAAACGTGCTAATCTAAACCGTAATTAAACCAGGAAATTCGTTAGCGCTAACAAAAATAACATGATTTTATTATTATTGGTCAACAGACTGCCGTGTTAATAAGTTTATTTATTAGTTCCTTTCTCTCTTGCGACATCGTGATTTTTATATGCTAATTATTTTGTGCTTTATTCTTTGCGCGGTCAGTTCTAAATTAAATTATATCGCTTCCAATACTCTTCGAGGAATTTGATGTAGGAATACCAATGATTTACTTAATTATTTATAGAATTGGTAAATACGACAAAATTTATTCACAAGCTTTTGTGTTTATCAAATCATCACCCAGACAGCTGCCGTTATTTGTTATCATTTTATGTCAAAGTGATTCGACATTACAGATGTCATTTTGACATGAAAATAATAACAAACGTTAGCTTATTGTCTGGATGGTAACATATTTAATCCTCTTAACAGCTATGAAAACTACACCCAGTTCTAAAGCGTCCCGTTCCCTTATAGATCTAACAATAGCTAATTTAACATTATACTGAACAAAAATGTTATGACTTTAAGTAATTTATTTGTTGAATAGATTTAAATAAATATTTACTTGCAGTAAAGGAATATGTATTTGGAACTATTCGAGAAACAAAATACTTAGAAATTTTTTTTCAGTGTAGCTAATTTATTACCGAAAGACAGTAATTGAATATTTATTTGGAGTACTACAAGTACAACATTGGATTTTTGTAAGGATTTGAAGTACAAAGTGCAAGTAAATCTTTGCCTTGTAGCGATTGAAAGAACATATAGTACTAATAATACAGATTGTACCAATCATCTAAAATTTTCTCTTCAGATCCAAATGATCCGTTGTAGTCGAGATTTAAAAACTCTAGAATGCTACATCTTATTAAATTTCCAAAAGACTCTACATCAAAAGATTTTCATCAATTGATAAACTAAAGACTGTTCTTGATTGCTTGAATTTATCCATGGAAAGATCATTGATACGTTCCTAAAGCACCTTAAAGTTTGTATCGAAGTGACTAAAAGTGATTTTATAAATGTTGATTATTATTTTTGGTATTTAATAAGATATAATTAATACTCTAGAATTTTGTATGTCAATATACGTGACTAACGATTTGAACACAAAATTGTGGCCAAACTTTTTTGTCGTACAATTGCATTAATTTTAATTTGCTCATTCGCATTGTCATAATTTTCACAATCACTTTCTTCGCAAGTTGAGTTTCAAGTCTGATTATATAGATTTGACGCGACTTCCGGATAATTAGATCGAGGCGAGGAAGTCTCTTGAAAGGAATAGTGATTCCCGGGATGACTCCCACCGTGAGAGATAATCACACCGATAACGGGCCAGCATAATCGGGCAGTTAAGCGCGTGCAAGACGCGGGAAGGTGGTACGTGGTGAATATATATATATTGTGCTTAATGACGTTATTAGGGCACTAATTGTCGCTCTAACGAAGTACGAGTCCCTCGGCACGAATGCCTGCGTCGAGTGAATTCAGTTCCGTTGCGGAGAAACGCCGGCGCCGCCGCCGCCGATTCTCTCACAGCTCCATTCGGGACAGGTTGATAGAGACTAATGCTCGGTTTTGTCGGATGCAAAATCGCCTATCGCTCGAGTACCGTACGAGCGAGGCCACGTGCAACGTGTGCCAGGCGATATGCCAGGCTCGCCTAATTGCGCGACCAGGTACACCGATTTCAAGAACGATCAGGCAGTCGTAGCCCATTAAATCTCGGTATAATAATAATACGCCTCGCCGCTTCGCGTAATTAACTTCGCGTAATTAGCTTCGCGATTAATTATTCTAATCGCGTGAAAGAGCCGTCGGAGGAGACGAACACAATGTTGTTTGCGTCTTTCGCTGCTAAATGTGTCTGGTTCACTCATGAGATGTTTGATGAATATTTAAAGCAGCATTAAATGCATTTAGCATTAACCCTAATCGCTCCGAAATTTCCTTTACTAGTATTTGCGAGTCCCGTGTATTCTGAAGTAATATATCTTTGCTTAAAGTTTAATGTGATTGATCAATTTTTTTTCATTTTAAAGTTCAAAGGAATATGTAACTTAAAATTATATAAGGTTGTGAAAAATATTTATTGTAAACAATTTTTCACAACGTAATTGAGAAAAAATTTACTGAATTTACTGGACTCGATTAAAATTAATTATATTTACAGCATTACTATTGGAAAATGATAATTATGGTCGCATTAGACAGAGAATGAAGTTTGTTAAATACTATTTTTTATTCTTATTAGATATATTTTATTTGATTAAACGTTCTACTTCACATCAAAACATTTTCTATAATTGTGTATGTAAGTTTTACATAAGGATATTTGACATCTGCTATTGCTCCCTACTACCATTCGAGAGCTTGCTCTGTCAATAAACGGCTCGCTCATTCGTTTATTTAAATACGGACGATTTGGGCGACGCACGGAATTGGAATAAAAAGCTCGATGGCCGCGTTTGACTGTCAGCGGATCGTGGACATTCGCGCGTACGCTGAAAACGACCAAGCTGTGCTCATGAAATCGAATGAAACTAACTCACATGGCGCGCCATTTCCGGATATCGTTTAGTTCCATTAGCGTCACACCGAGCGGTCTCACATGTAGCAGCGCGCGCTATACGTTGCATACACCTACGTGTGCAACTAATGAACTGGCATCGCCCGATTAACCCCGTACGGCCCGTGCCGTGGGGATATTATGTGCTTCACTCCCTTCCTCTGTTGCACACAGCCACCCTCGCTCTTTCTTCGTGTACGTCAACGCGATACGTCGATACCGCCCGTGATCTACCCGCGATGCACGTACATGTAAAACGCACGCCTGCAAGTCGATACTTGAAGGTGCGCAGCTCCATCCAGATAATTAAGTTTACTCTGTAACATGTATTATGCGGAGAAACAGATCGTTGCTTGAGTCTCAGATTGTAATTGGCTTTCTTGGTCGAAGAGAAGAAAAGATTTCGTAAAAGACAATGAAGGATTATATGTGCTGAAAAAATATATAAGATTAAGGATGAGAATAAAAATATAATCAGTGATTTGAGAGGATAATTTTTTAATTGTCATTTTGTATCATTGGCGTTCTTGATCAAAAAGAAGAAAAGATTTTGTACTAAAGACAGTTGAAGGATTAGATATACTGAAAGAATAAGATCAAGGATAGGAATGAAAATAATAAATCAGTGATTTAATTATGAGGATTATTTTTTGAACTACAATACAATTGCTTTTAAAATGAATCTTATAAATTATGTATCTCCTCTCATTCTATTGTGTAAACGAGAAATAATATCCGGCTGTTTAAAAAGCAAATAGAGAAAAATAATTATCATAAAAGAAATATCAGAAATATTATTAAAGATTAAAAGACTATTATATATTAAAAGAGATATTATTCGTGGTTTTTCGGAGTTTTTCCTAATAATATTTTTAATAAAATCCGAATGATAATCTCACGAATAAATGGATTTAGTGTTTAAATATTATGTAATTATCGTTTTTTGTGAGATTAAAATATTATTGATGTGACAAGATTGAAATAATAAGCGATCTTTAGTTGAATTGATGGTGATCAGTGAATTCTTCAATATTGTGCTCATGATCAGTGAACTTTTAAACATTATGTAAGATAAAACTATTATAATTTTAATGAACACCATCTGCTTTGTGAATTCATTTTAGACGCTATATAATTCGTGTCAGATTTCGGGACACAGATCAGATTTCGTTTCAGATTTTATTTATAATTTTACCTACATGGTCGTATGTTTTGATACGTATATGTGTAATATTTTAATGTATATTTTATACACGCTCGCGTATTCTGTTTTTTCAAATATTTTTCTTCAATTATACAGCACATGAAATTAAATAGAATTTTATTTTGTGTGTGTGAATCCCGATAGAAATTGTAGATTATACATCTATCATAATTATAAATTACTCATTTGTTACAACGACACAACCTAAAAAACGAAATTTTTCAAAAAATAAACAAATGTTTTATCATCAATATTTTGGAATATTAATTTTATCATGCAATTTCGATATAATAATTGATTATAAAGAAACAAAAGTATGTTCTTTCTCTCTTATATATTCCGCTCTTTTTTCACAAACATTTGAAAATGACAGTTTTTTAAAATGTTGCAGCAAATAAATGGTATCATCTAAAGTGAGTTTCGTTTATAGAAAATGTAGATAACAATTTTACACATAAACCGATTTGTTATTCAGATTAAAATCTATTTTTTAAATTCGAGATATAATTATCGTTTTGAGATCGAGATATTACTGGCGGGCGTGAGAAGATCGGGCAAACAAGAAGCGGTTCCTGGTCGGATGAATGGTGGTCGCGGTGAATATATACGCGAGAGCAAGAAAGACAACGGGGCGCGCGGGGTGCGCAAGGAAGGGATACACGGCGGAGAGGACTGTGTAGGGATATATCCTCATGTATAATTCACACCTCGAGCGCCATGCTTCCACCGCCATTGGTCGAGGCTCACTCTGTCGCTGGTTTTACGAGAAAATCTAAGGATCAAGCGCGCATACATACACATGGAGACCAGGCGCGTTCGTACACGGGAGAGAGAGCCAAGAAGAGTGAATTGACGTTTCTTGCGGTTCTGCAATCCGCATACAAAAGCTGATTTTGCGCCCTTCTTCCGGCCGCGCTCTCCTCCCGCTGTCGTTGAACGATCGCGAACAACGTGATAAGAATCCAGCGGGTATTCGCGACGAATAAACTTACCGAGTGAAACATCGCAAACATGGTGAATTGTCGCACCGGATTCTTAAATCTATAATTAAACATTGATACGTTTCTGAGGGTTGATCGTTGATATTTCAGACGTTCTGTATGTTGTAAAAACTCGAGGTATCACCGAACATTTTTTTTTTTATTTAAGAATGCTTATAGTACATATAAGTAATATTTTCCTTTCTTCGTCTTTTTCTAACACTCCATAAAATGTAATAAAGTTTAAATAAATAAATAAAGGAGCACGAAAGCCAAAGATTTAAGTACAATGTTTGTAAAAATTAATGTAATTTATATAAATACACAAATTGTTGCTAGTAACATCAAATCGATGATCTAATTTAATTTGGAAGGGGTGTTATTATTTCAGTTTAATTGTGTTGCAAATTCGAAAGTAAATACATATAGATGTATTATTCTCACATTTAACTTTGACTGTAATTAGCGCTTCTCTTACTTACTTAGTTGATGTACATAAACCGGTCCTATTTTAATCGTAATATTGTAACATTGTAAATGTTTCGACCTTTCTGTACAGCACAAACTTTCAGCAATATTGTAGCAACATTGCAATGTTCCAACAATGCAAGAACATTGCAAACGTCACAGCAATGTTGCTACAAGTTTCTGTGCTGTATGCAGGGTTTATGTATAATTATTTTCAGTGGTGTTTAACATATTTAACTCATATTAACGATACTAATTACTAATTACTAATAATTCTAATTTGGAGAGCGTCAAAAATTAAAAATATAAATAAGTTACTGTGAAAATGCGTAGTTAATTGGTTTAAAAATGTAATCAATCATTCATCCGATCGAAGATAGCACAACTGGAAATTTTGAAAGATTTTCTATTATTACAATAATACAATATTTAACATTTCAAAATTGCGACACAGGATAATTAATTTCGAAAAATTTTATTTTTTTTTAATGAAATATCAAACGCGAAGCATCGCAAAGTGGGTTTACGGTCCTTCGATTCCGAAACAAATAATCTCGTCAAAAGTGTACCAAGCGAAACGGCAATTTCGATTACTCGATTCCAATGAAATGATACTTCGGCGCCGCGACGCGATTCAGCTTCGTAAGTACATATCGAACGTGATCCCGTCGTTAAAAGCAATTGAACTCCAACTGAACGCACCCGCAATATCTCTAACATTACTTTTTATCGCGCGCGCGCGCACGCGAGGGGGAAACTTTTCCCAACTTTATTAGAGGGTGTTTCCGGGTCCAAGAGAGTTCCTGCGATTTGAGAACTGTGATTCTGCGCACTCGTTGGTCGGCTATCTAATATCACGGTTCGCCACACGAACACCCATAAAAGCGATTATTGTCCAATGATAGTTCTTTCTCTCTGCCCTTCGCTCTACCTCTTCACCTTCTCTCTCTCTCTCTCTCTCTCTCTCTCTCTCTCTCTCCCCTCCCCTCTCTCTCTTTCTCTCTGCTCCTCGATGTCTCTTAATAGCGGCAAAGTGTTGGTAGCAGATGCCGAATTTCACGTCTCCCTTAATGTACCGAGCGCGAGAGCGATAATACCGCTATCGGAACTTCCGTCTCAGTATTGCAATCTAAGTTATCGAGCTATCGATGTGTCGGATGCGTGTCGAAGTAGTATTGTTATCGCCGTTTGCCCATTATCGCGTCATAACGTGTAGCCGCGTTCTTTGCACGCAGATTATTTATTACGCTTTGAGGGTTTAAAAGGATTACGAATAAATATCTTTATTAAAATTAGTTGTAACTTTTCAATAATTATGTTAAAAAATTATAATTGAACAAATTTTCCTTCGTTTTCTGGCAACTATATAGTTCTTGTTATCAAAGTAGGTATTCTTTTCTTAAATATATCCTAACATATTTAATGACTTTATCATTTTCAAAGACATGTGAGTTACACACACACACACACACACACACACACACACACACACACACACACACACACACACACACGTTTTAAACATTACTCGAATTATATATATTGTGTTTTGGATTCTCTGCCGGACTCATGAATCTTTTCGCGAATTTAATTAAGGACTTGCGGTGCCACGGGTGGATGATAATAATAAAGCTTTTCCGAGGGTAATCTGGTACTTTGAGGGATGGCAGGATACAGCAGGTGGAGAGGAGAAGGCTGGAGGGGACGAATAGATGAGAGAGGGACGAGGTGCCGTTTCACACAGGTTCGAGGCTTCACTACAGTTTATGACGAGGGTGGGTTTAAGAGGAACGTCGAGGGTTAAAGGGGGATAACTAAAGTAATTAGTGATGGTGAGCGAGAGCCAACCCCTTTCTTGGCTATGCCTATACCCTTATCCCTCTCAGCGCCTTTAACGAGATGAAGATGTTGATTTATCACGGGAGCCCGGCTTTCAGAAGCCGCACGAAGGCTCATTTTTGTTTTATACATAGAAGATTAATATTACATACATTTTTTTGTATATTTTACATGTAAGAATAACATATATTTTATTCTCTCTCATCTTCCCTCTTTTTTTTTCCATATCTACAATATTTCTTAACAATGATATGACAAGATCACAGCACTGAATAAGATATAATTCGTACGTGATCCGTAAAATTTAAATACGATTTTACATCTGGGGGGGAGTAAAAATTTTAAACCTAATCTGCTCCGCGCTAAATTTTTCATATTTCGCTTTTTACGAGATTTTAAAATTACTTTAAAACAATATGTATAATTCCCTAAACATTTAATTAAGTGGACAAAAATAAGCTAATAGAGTTCACAATATTTCATAACGAAAACATCAACAACTAAGAACAAACTCGAGTGCGCTTGTAGATTTTAAGAAATTAAGAAACGTTACGCGATGCCGGAAAATTAAGAGACGTAGCTTTTAATTTCTGCCTTAGGAGATATTGAGACAGCAGCGGCGGCAGCGTCTTGTCAGAATCGCTCTCGCGTCGCCCGTAGGTAGAACTCATCAACGCCGTCGACCTTAAATTATCTGGAATTATGAGGAGGCCGGCCACTTTTATGCTTGGGACGTCTCCGTTATGTCGGATCTACCGGCGGAAACGACGGAAAAATTAAAGAGAGCCCCCGGGGCTTGTTATCTTTTTAATAATCAGAACCGACGGGCACGGGACGGCGGTTTCCCTTCTTCTTACAAGTTGCCAGAGCTGTCAGAATCACGCCGCGAGCTTAATTCGCGATATAAAAGCACGGATCCTAGTTGCGCCCTGCACTGATTTCACGGAACTTGCCCGACGTCGCCCGAATCGGGCGTCTCGTTATTCGTGTACGGCAAAAACTGCTGCAGAGTTCTTTAAGCTTCCACGTCATATTACATCCCTCGCTTGTACGACTGAATTATACGACTGACGTGGTAACATTTCGCGGAAATTGGAATTAACGAATTTCATCTTGATATCCCAATCTTGAAGAAGAGATCATTAACGCCGTCGTGTTAAGTTCTGTCTGTGGCTGATATTCGATTTTTATACTTAAGACTGTCTTATAATTAAGACATTACTTAAAACTGTCTTGCAATAAGAACGGACTATAAACGGTAATCATAGTCCATCTTATATTATATAGGTCTTATTTTAAGACTGTTTTAAATAATGTTTTAAGTCGCTAATGCGGCCTTCTGATTGGTTCATAACATCTTAAGACTGTACTTAAAATGGTCTTAAATATAAGATACCACTATAATACTGTTCTATGAGTAACGGCCTATGTCTTATTTGAAGTTGCCATCTACCTAAACTTTGCAAGTTTAGATCTCCTTCTTCGGAGGTATCTATCTAATCGAGGGGTGCACAATGCCGCTATTTGCGCCGAGATATCCTCAAGTACTAAATTAAATCCCGACGAGATCTTTATCCGATCTCTTCGTTTCTTCGTCTTCTCGTAGGGTGAATGTCCCGTTTAGATTCGCAAATTATATTAAAGAATAGGGGAAAAATGACTCCACCCTCTCATGTTGCTGGCAGCCCTTTAATAACAGCGAAAAAAATATCATGATTTTTGAGTGTCAGACAGTGTTGTGGAACTTTTTTCCTTCGTGTGTAAAGTAGAAGATGATTCTAAATTGCAGACAAAGTTCAAGCGTGAAAAGGATATTTAATTTGTTTGCTAGATTAGATGCAAAATATGTAAAATAATGTTATTTTGTGTTTACTACCTAGAAAAATCCGGAAAATCTAGATTTTTTTCAAAAGATTCTGCATTTTAAAGAATTTCATGGAATTTTATCGAAACTCAAGGAAATTTTACTTTTAAATTTAAATTTTCTTTCTGAAAACATTGTTTTTTTCTGATTATTTTTTCTTCATAATGCAAAATGTTAACAATCAGTTAACAATAAGTATTACACTTCCACGTGTATTTCATGTACGTTTTATGCGAGTTGTGTATTTTGCGAGTTTTTATAATAAAAATCAGGATGAAAGTAGAAAACAACATTCGACAAAATAGAATAATATCACTGATATTATATTGTAGTAAGCCTTTCTAATATTATCCTATAAGTTTCGTGATTCTAATTGAATCGGTGAGTACAGAAAGGGAACGAGTCACATTTATCAAATTCTTCAATACTAATGGCCGCAGCACATACTCTTGCATAACGCATAATACATAGTGCATAATGGAATCGAAATTCTTCTTTTCCATGGAACGAGAGGAAAGGAAAACTTCTGATTAGTTGATTCGCTTATGCACTATGCGTTATGCGTTATGCAAAAGTTTGTGTTGCGGCCTTTACAAAAAATTGTTTAGTTTTAGTTCCAATGAAAAAACTAACAAAATTACTTTTAGGAATTTAAATATGACGTTCAATAATATTTTTGGAAAATCATTCCTGAAATACCTGTTTATGAAATAAAAAACTTAAATTTTAAATACAGACTCTCTCTGCACTCATTGCTTTTCAATATTTACTTTAGGCCTTTAAAAGCCTAGGCTAAATGCCCTATTTGTACTGAAAGAGTTCCTATTCATTTCAAGATTAACAAGAAGAAAAACTTATTTTTGAATAAAATTGGACTCGTTCTCTTTTCTACTCTCACCGATTCAATTGTAGAAAATGATTGATATAATTTCATGGATTCCCTGTATTCTAATAATTTTCAGTATATAGTTTGCTCGCACTCCAATTTATTTCAAAGTTGTACTAATCCGGATTTTTGAACAAAACTACCTGGAATAAAATAGGACAATTCTCAGGGGAATTTTTTTTACAAAATTTCAATAATCATCCTGATTAAATATTTACATTCAGTGACGTAGAAAATTTTTTCGCAGCGAATCAACTCAAATCGGGAAACGAAATCGGGAAGTTGCGAACGCGATGAATTTGAGCAGCAGTTTAATTATTATCACGACGGGAGGTGGAAAGTGTATAAACGCTCTCTTCAATTCAATTTCCACGCCGATCTCACAGATCGCCCTTTCCCACGGCACTGAAGTTGACACGTTAGATAGATCGGCCATTAGGTTTGGCGTTTCAAGAGGAGGATATCGAGTTTCCCGGATTCCGTCGGTCAAATCAATTTGTAGCCATTAGGTCCGCCGTTGATTCAAGTTTGCCTTGGCAAGCTTTTACGAGAGCAATCCGCCGCCATCGTCGCCACGGCTCACCGTCGGCGGGAGCTGACCCGAGGAGAGCTAGCCGATCTATATTTGCACAAACGTCGAAGCTCGAGACGGCAGATATGTACGTTTGACATCCGTGTTGCGAAGAACCTCTGTTCTTCGTATATCCACTTACAAGGCACACACTGGCTATGCGATAACGCGAACTTACAGACGATCGACGATCGTCCCTTCATAGCGTCGCTCTTGGTTATTCAAGCTCTTCGATGTAACTTTTTGCGGATAGATGTAACGTAGCCGTATCAGTGCATTAAAAAGGAAATCTTTTACTTATTGTACCAAAATTCTTTGTGCTAAATTAAAATTTCTAAAGTAAATTATCAGTTTCTTCTTGTAAAATTAACCCTTTTTTACCACTTTATACCGTTTTATCATCTACCATATCAGTAGATATTGTAAAAATGTTGCATAAAAATAAACACATTATTATAAAAATTTTTTTCAATCGTAATGCTGGATATTAAGGAATATAACAAGCAAATATGTATATTATTATAAATAAGAAAATTATAGCAAGTGAAGTAAAAAAAACCTTTGGTATGCCATAATATAACTTTACATAAACGTATAAAAGACAAAATTAAAGATGAATATAATTTAAATACATATTAAAAATAATGTATTTTAAATATACATTAGAAAAACTATAAATTAATATAATTGTGTGTAAATACATGATATTATATTAACCCTTAAATTTGAATATTTCAGATATTTTGAGAAACTAAAAAATTTTGAAATAAACTAAGAATTCAAGTACAAAAATAATATATTACTTATATCGTGCAAAGTAAAGTATTTAAGAATTATTTCTAAGAACTCTTCTGATGTTTCGGAAGATACGAATCCTTCCCTGTCGCGTTGGCTGGATTATCTCTGTCTACAAACTTGACATTTATTCCTCTGCGTGATAATACAGCTCGACTTTTCTTCTGTTATCTGCGTATCAAAATAGCATTTTTTTAAGTCGTTCCTTAAACCGTTCGTACATCAGTCTGGTGGAACCTCATTCATCTTGATCGCGGGTGGATCAAAGTCTAGCGAAGGACGACGGCTATGACGTTACCCTAATCGCTCCGGCTACAATCTGCCGCGGATATTAAAAACAAAGGCCTGCCTCTCGCAGAGCATAACATGAATATAACGCCGCGCAATATCTTACGGCTTTAAGCTCTTCGGCTTAGCCCGTGGACCTTCATGCATTATGGATTTTACTTTGAGAGAGCGTCGCTGCCCCGCCACCCCTCGTTCTCGCTCGCGCCGGAGGCGGACGCGGGAGCTAAGAAACCATGAATATACAATACCGCGGTATATGCATATAGATCTCGCCTTTGAGAATCAACTTTAATCACTCACGGTGAACTCGAGAGCCGCGGAATCGAGCGGCATCGATGACTCTGACGGCGGTAGCGAGCGCTTCGTCCTCGTCCCCGTCCACGTCTTGCTATCTGCAGAGACAAATGTACGGGCTTTTAATGTAAGTTGTAAACATTTGTAATGAAAATAAATTTTAACATTCTGAACTGTTTTGAAGCCGCTTATAAAAAGTTTGGTAAGTTTGGAAGCGAGTTTGCTGAATTTTATGGCAACTTTGTCGTTCGCGAATTTTTACATTAATTATAAGAAGAAAATGTTTGATAAAATAATTATAAAAATATGGTTAGGAGTTCCATTTTTATAGTTGTCTTATTGCTATAATGTTAGTAATAATTAATATATTTATAATTTTATCAAAAGTATATATTGTAGTTAACATAAAAAAAATGACTATAAATTATATTATAGTTAAATTATGTAATTATTTTTTTCTCTAAATGTATCTTAACGCTAGATATCGATTAAATAACAATTTTGTTGAAATAAATATCAACTCGGAATTTAATGAAGAATAAAATATCGTTAATTGATTGAACTTTTGAACTTAACATGCGGAAAACCTTTTCGTTCGCTTAATGTAAGCGATTTTTAACGCTTCAATATTTCGATATTGAGAGTTTCGTTTTTAATTTCCCGAAAGAAATCCGACTGATTTAAATGAATTCAATGATATTGGTCTCGAATGGATTAAAACGTACTCTTTTCGACATTTAGAAACAATTTTGCAACAGGAAAATTAGATACGCGAGTTGCACGCGCGACGTCACCACGTCGGTGCGTTCCCAACGAATTCCTCTCGCTCTCGCTCTCGCGACATTTCTCCCGGAAATATCACTTCCGATTTGTGCCGGCTCGTATCCACTCTCGCAGCTGTAGCCCGGTTATACGACCTGCACGCAGACGGATTGTAAATTCGCAAATTGTATATCCCGATTGTGAACCTTCCTCGTCCCTCCACCCTCTTATCGCGAACTGACATCGATTCCGAAACGTATTCGCCTCTCTCGTTCGCCCATGCTCGTGGAATCGTATCCATAAAACCGGGTGGGTGTATAACGATAAATGCGGGATTCTCCTTTTCTCCTCGCGAAATCTATCCTGTACCCTGATGCCGTAACTCTTAACGATAGTGTCAGTATCATTATACGTGTAAATATAATACAGGTAAATATCAGGTATAAACAGAATTGGAAAAGTTATTTTATAAAAGTAGCTGATTACAACTTTTTTTTCTTTCAAAAAGTAATTAGTTACTGTTACAAGTTACGATTCTAAAAAGTAACGCGTTACAGTTACTTAAAAAATAATGGATCGTTACTTTTCTGTTAATTTTTTATTATTTTTTGCATTGCTATTTTAAATACAAGAATCTTATACATTTCTAACATTAATAAATTATTTTATTTATTATACTAAACATTCGATATTATACGCTATATTATTTATAATAAAGTAATATATGTATATACACTTGTAATCAAAATTACAGGATTAATATTAAAACGTTCATATTAAGAGAATCTTAGCTTAATTTTTATATAATGCAGACATTTACAGAATATAATAATCAAGGATAAAAATATATTTCAATCACAAGGAATAATCACTGTTCGTTTTATTTTGGTCAGCCTATGTCGATAAGATCCATTTAAAATAACTATCAACTTGGTTGCCAAAAAATGTAACTGACTTATAGATGGAAAAAAAGAAACGAAGTTAAATTATATTTACTGAAAAAAGTGACTCTAACTGTAATTTCATTACAAGAAATGAGTTGCTAACTCTGGGTAGACATATACAACAGGTATATATAATAAAAAAAAGCTGCGCAACAATAATGTAACGATACCAAACTGTCGTTAAGGTCCGATTTCACAATATATAGTTATCTAAAGATTAAAGGTTATGAATGAATTTCATTGATGAATCTGCTGGTAATCTTTAATCTTTAGGTAACCATATATTGTGAAAACGAGCCTAAGAGTTACAGAATCGAAGTATTGGAAGTCGATTGTGTTTTCAAAATGAAAATTATAAAAATGAGTAAATTATTTACAACTTCATTGTTCAATAACTACATGAATTTACTCACTTTTGAAATTTTTATTTCGTTTCAAGATACACACAATTTACCTTCACCGTATTACGCCTTTATCACGAACTTTATGTCGAGAAAATTCTTACAACGACAACGCGCGAAATAATTTGCGTCGCACTCCGTGAAAAATCCTATAAAACGAAGTACAAAAGTCTAATGAAAAGAAATACAGACAATAATTGTAAATAAATGTTTATAGTCTTTTCACAAATCACATTAGTCTCAATTTCACTTGCAGCGAAATGCTTTAACTTCTTTTTTGTTCAGATTATTGCGGTCTTAGGACGGCATTTGTCTGACGACGACGATATTTTGTCGATTCGGAAAAGAGGTTTCATATACGACATCTCAGACGCGAGAACACATGACGTTTTTCACTCTACATCAGCAATTGCCAGCTCATCTCCGGCTGAATCGCGACGCGGCAGCTTGCGCTGCTCTTTTTACTTTTACGATCTCGTACCACCCTAACTGATATCCGCACTCTTTTACGGAGACATTTGAAGAGCACCCCTGCGCATAACGCCGAACTGCCCGCTTTTATTACTAGTAATTAATTTCGTAAAGATATCCTAAAATAAAATATCAAATGAAATTTTTTTAATTAAAAATTTTTATATAATTTTATTATTTTATATAATTATTCACTCAATACTGAGGCAAGTAGGTACCATTTCTTTCGCTTCAATCAGGATTTCGGAAAATTTTGCAATACACAATTTTCACATTTAAAGATATTCCGCTGTTAAGAGACATTTATGTTCTTCGTGCCTTTTTCCTTTATCTTAATTCTTAATCAAATAAATCCTCACAAACGCGCAATCTTACACAATCATTAATCCCAAAACTTTAATTCACTCTCGCAAAATCACGATGAAGATATTTCCAGCGTACTGAATTATCTCTTTCCTTAAATAACAGATTTTATATTTATCTAGAATTAATAACCAGCGTTACAGACAGACATCGTTTGTATTGCAAATAAAAAGTATTATACAAACGGATATATTTTATTTTCCTTGTTGATGCGAGAATTCATGTTATATATAAGGTAGCATAAATATCCCGCTATTAAGACTCGAGTGAAATAATCGAATAGCGAGCTAATTGGTGAGCAAAGGGATAGTGGTATAGGTGATTTTTCATATCACCGGGCTTCAAAGAATTAAACGAGATCCGCCGGTGTTCGCAATTACGCCTTTATCCGCTCCGAGAAAAACAATCGATTAAATCGTCACCGGGGTGGCGCGGCACGGCGCCGATAAATCCGCAAAGGCCCTTTTTCCCCTCTATTATCGCGCGACTTCCTTTCCATACATCAGGCAGCCGTCTGCCCTTCGCCCGCAGGATCGCGCCACGCCGGCAGCTTTGTGCCGTACTTTTTACGTTTGATCCATCCCTCCCGTGCCCACTCCCTCCTCCGATCTGGCTGACCTCACCTCGCAGCGACACCCTCCCATTCCACCCTCTCGGCCCTCACTCCTCTCTTACCTCGTCCTTTCCACGCAGAGGATCAACGCGGATGTGAAGGGAAAATCCAGAGATTTTTTTATAGTCTCTGTTTCCCTCGAAAAACGATCGAATGGGAGTTAAATTGATAAATATATAATCACAATCTTTGATCTGTGGATTTTATGGATTTTTATCTTAATGATGAGTCAACAAGTAATCATTTTCTTTGTAAAATATAATAAAATGTAATAAATACACTTCTGACGTGATCATACCATTTGATAAATAGAAATGCGTAATTAAAAAAAAAATCTTAATATTCAGACACGCAAAATTAAGAAACGATTTATTTTGCTCCGTTATGTACATATAAAGATCGTGCCAAGAAAAAAATCATTCAGTGTGTCGCCCTCGTATGAAATATAATCCCTCTCTTTTTCTCCTCCGCGAATTCTGGACCATCCTGGACTTGTTCTCTCTTTTCATTCTGCTCTTTCTGCGTTATTCTAGGATATAGAATCGACAAATGCATGAGAGAGAGTTCTAAAGAGTCAGTACATGAGTGAGAAAGGGAGAGAGATTGAGGGGGTGAGCACTCGTGGCTAGGCCGGAGAAGGGCGGCGGAGGAAGAGGGGGAGGGAGTCGGCAAGAGTGAGTGAGCTGAGGGGTAGTTCTGAGGCCGACGTCATAATCGATCGTCTTTTATTAAACTGCACCAGATGGCGCCACCACCGCACTAGGCACAACGTGGATGGCACAGGGGGTTGAGTTGAAAGAGCGGCCGAGAGGGTGGGACGAACGTTGGAGAGGACGGGGTTGAAGCACGAGGGGGTGCACGAGGGTAGGCGGAAGTAAGGGCGGGCGCGTGGGTGCGAGGAATGGGGCAGAGAGTTAAACGGAGGAGGATTTCCAGCCCGGGGTTCCTCCAGGAGGGATGGAGAAAGGGTGGAAGACAGGAAGAGAAGAGAGAGCGAGAGAGAGAGGCCGCAGCCAATCGTTTAACGATTACCCACTCGCGCACTCTATATAACGCCTTTCGAATGTCGTCGTTATGCTTGATCCTTGCGACTATAGCGATATTTGAACGATCCTAGGGTGGACCGATCGGCTACAGTTTAAGAGATAATCGGGAATGAACGATCGGTTCTCTCTCCCCTCGACGCGTCATCTAAAATCTAACGTCAATTAAAATTTTTGTACCATCATAACGAATATTATCGAAGATATGGAATAATTGAGATTCTTTGGCTCATTATTTTAATGAGTTTCTTTCTAATTTCCATATCGTTTGAGAGTTACAAGGGCAAATTTTGATTATGAAATGAATGGGCTCTGCATGATGATATCACGATGTTTTTTAATATTTTATTTTTCGATGGCCAATGGATTTTTAATAATTTCTTTACGTTTGTTATATAAGTAACTCGTTTGCTCACTATTTTAGACCTTCTTTTTTAAATTCCATATTGTCTAAAGCCTAATCTGCATTGGTCGTAGGCGTCGTAGATCGCAAGCTTGTTGCGTCAATCAATCCGATGCGTCAATTTTAAAGTCGGACGACGCTTACGATGCTTGCGACGCTATACGACGAATGTATGTATATTAGGCTTAAGAGTTACAAGGGTGAATTTTTATTATAAAATGAATGGGGGGGGGGGGATGTATTGCGATATTTTTTAAATTTTATTTTTCGATAATTAATGGTTTTTTAACAATTTCAGTATGTTTGTCAAATAAATATAATAGTTTTGGCTCAATGATTAATAGTTTTAAAAAGTTTTCACTTTTAGTACTATTATATTAACTATCCAGCTCATTATATTAGTAAATCTTTCAATACGTTTGCTTTGATCAAACGTATAAAATGTAACAATAAAAGTTAATTCATTGCTTGAAACAATTAATTTTTATTATTAAAATCTATTTCTATAATCTGTTATATTTTATCTCCTTTTATATTATCAGTTTAAGAATATTCATTGGTACGTTGGAGTTTCATACAACTATACAGATCGTACTTTTTATGAAGAACTGATGGAGAAGATATTGAAATCGACACGCTGCTCGTTCGCAGTTGGATTTTCTGAGGAAGCGTGCTTGAAACTCGAGTTGAAGCGGGGAGATCTTTTCGGAATCGCATACATATATGACGACGAGTTCGACAGCTATACGTCGATTAGTCTTAAAAACATATTAAACATATTTAATAAATAATTGACACTTAAATATATTAATTGATACTTAAAAGATCAGAATGAAGCTTACCGATTGAAGTAGCCGAATAAAATTTAAGGTGTAATAAAAAGCGTTGAGACTCGTTTTCTTCATATTTACCATTTATTTCGATACATATTTCATATATCATCAAAATTTTTTCTTTGTGAGTAATGTTTTAGTCTAAAGGTACCTTTTTGCATTATACTAGGATTGAGAGAATTTTTCAAAATAATTATTAGAATCTTAATCTTTTATTTTAATTTTTTTTTTGCGTCTCTTTCTGCCGAATAGCAATGTGAAGGAAGACTCGGAAGCACCACTTCGATCACCAATTTCGTTCAGATGCCCCAGACGAGCGGCATAAACTGGCAACTCGCATACACACCGTGGGGAAACCGCGGGGCTTCACTTCCGATCTTCTCTCGCACCCTCAGCCCTCCCGCTCTTCCGCCCCGCTTCCCTCTTTCTCTCTTTTTCTTTTCGTTTTGCGTTTACCGAGAGACGGCGGTGATTGATTGTCCCGTCAGCGGCAGGCAGGCCGGGAACTAACAAAAGTAACAAAGCACCTCCGTCCTGAGAGAACGCTACCACCGCCGCCCGTCACCACCGCCGCTGCCGCCGCGCGCTTTTCGGCGAAGTTGAATTGCTCGCCGCTTTACCGATTCCGCCGTCTCCTGTCCGATTTCATCCCCCACGTGCTTAATCTCGCTCTCCGCGGCACTGCCGCGAGATAGGTACGGAAAACTTGCAGCCTCGGCGATTTTGCGTCAAAACTCCATCCTTAACCTGTCGAATTTAGAAACATCGCGAAGACGGTCATATCATACGGTCATATCAATTCAATCGAGCACTGTTAAAGTCAAAAGTTGGGGAGTATCTCATAAGAGTCGTGGCGTACAAAAAATTAAGGACTGCGACACAGACTTTTGCATAACGCATAGTGCATAAGACAATCAACTAATCTGAATTCTTCCTTTCCTTCCACTTCATGGAAAAGAAGAATTTTGATTGATTATGCGTTACGCGTTATGCAAAAGTCTGTGTCGCGGCTCTAATGGGCCTTCTACAATAAGCCATTAGTCATAAATCGCAGAAGTCAGAAGCTAAAAATTGGCCAATCACAGTTGTCAATTTTTAGCATCTGACTTCTGATTTATGACTAATGGCTTATTGTAGAAGGCCCATTAGGCAGTAAGACGTAAGCAGTAAGGAAATCAACATCTTGGATTTTATTTGCTACTGCTTTATGTTATGGCCTTACGATCTCTATTGTTTGGTCATTTCGCTTATTGCTTACGTTTCATTGCCCAAGTTTTTTGTCCGCCATGGTCCTTGTAACAAAGTTACAATAGAATTAATAACAATGTTACAATTGAAGGGATGGGTGGAATAAAGGCACAATTCTGTTTAGACCCTTTTTCCGGCAATTAGCTTTTTCATGTAATATTGATTATAATAGAGAAGTATTGTAACATGTAACTTCTTTAAAGACATTACATAAATTAACCCTTACCGTACTAATATGGGTAACTAGTGACCGAACAATTCCTGTTCGTGCAAGTTTCTTTGAGTCTTTTTGGATAATTATAAATTATACTATTTTATTATTTTCCAAAATAAAGAGTCAATATTTATTTTAGAAAGTTGAAAGTATGTTGGTGAATTTTTAGAGATTTTTGAAATTATTTTTGAAGAGGTGAAAAAACGAAGAGATTCGAAGTGACCCTTGATGGTATGGATGAGGCACCAAATTGTAGATGGTACGGTAAGGGTTAATTTAATATTGTATCCATTTGTGTATAATAAAAAAGTAGCAAGTTATTTTAATTTTTATTAATATCGTGATTTGTAATTAGGCCTTTATTCCGCGTATCCCCTCAATTAGAATTCATTTTTTTCAGTATCCGTGTAATTTAACTTTGCTCCTTTCTTGATTTCACTGTGTAATTCTTACAAATAGATAAAGTTACTTGCTACTGCGGAGATAACTGCGTTACAACAAAAAGAAGAGTCCAGAAATGAACTAACAATTAAGAAAAAAATTACGCTCTTTAATTTCAACGTTTGCGAGAAATTGTTTGTTTGTTCATTGCTCCCTTAAACATCGGGCGATTCTAAATTCCCTTTTTAATACGAAGTTACTTCTGCGGGTACGAGGTGCGTTGCACCGCTTAAGGATAATTTAACGCGCAATCGCAACGTGGGAAGGTTTCAAAGCGTATTTGGCAAATGCATTAATTACCGCCTTTAGACAGGAAGGGGTTAAATATTCTAAAACTCCACATGAGTCGCTTACATGAATATACCCAACACACACGCACGCGCGCCACACACACACACACACTCTCTCTCTCTCTCTCTCTCTCTCTCTCTCTCTCACGATCCTGAAGGTAGTAAACGGTCAGTAAACGGTGTAGTCTCTCGTGTGGGTAACACCCTAGAGCTAAAGAGTGTATTAGCGCGTCAGATCGTTAGGGTCTACATGGTGTCAAGCGCATACATCCCGCCGTATGAAAATTTGCGGGGCGAGTATAGGTGAATTAATTCGTCGCGGCGAATACAACTTTCTCACCTTTTAGAGTCCCTCTGCGCTATATAGCGTTCGACGCATAATTACCCGTCGTACCGCACCGCCGCCGTTTGTTAATTTATCTACGGCGTTGTTTAACGACACAGCAGAAGCAGGAGAGACCTCACACGGTTCAAATCATCCGTTAACACGGAGTTCATCGATACGCTTTGTAGAGAGTTTAAAGATTGATTTTTTTTTCTCGTAGAGATTTTGGAGGAAGAGAGAAGCTGCGTAAAAAAAAAATAAAAATATGAGAGGCGAGAGAAAAGTTTTTTTTTTCTGTTATTTTGTGAAGTTCAAAGATTCTTTGGAGAGTCAAGCTTTAAATCTATAAAAAGATAATGTAAGGTTTTTTTTAAATTTAAGATTAATGAAAATTTAATTTTTTTAACGTTTTTTAACGTTTTAATGTGAGAATCTCAAGATCTTCAACATTCTTAGGATTAAAAATTTGCGTTGGAATAGTAATGAGTCAGTTAATGTGTAAATATTTATATTTTTTATATTGAGATGTATATCTATTACCGCTAATGTGACATTTAATATTTGCTATGAAATTTCATTGGTAGTTGAATTTCTGTCAGTAACTATAATCAAATTTAATGTGATTTGTGCTAAATTAATTATAATTCTATTGTTAATTTATGATTATAGAGATCGAAAATTCTCGCAAATTAAACTTTATTAAATTATAGACGTACAGAAAAAGATGAAAGATTTTAAATATATAAATTCTGATTTGAATGGATTTTCTTTTTTACTGGTAATTTTTTTACTTAAGAAATATTGAGATATTACCTTGTGATTACAAATTTACAACTAAAATAACAACATATCATTTAACGCGTATAAAAATTTGCAACTGAAAAATAACAACGAATCATTCAACGTATAAAATGTTTAAATTCTCTACATTGTAATACTTGTGTATCACACAAGACTTCTTTATCTCTTGCCACTAGTGAAATATAATATTTGTTATGAAATTTCGTCGGTTGGATTTCTATCAGCCGGATTTCTATCAGAACTACAATCAAATTCACCGTAATTCGCGATGAATTGATTTCGGCACTACGTGCGTGTGAACTGTGATTGACTTCTGGTTAAACGCGTATTCTGCAATATTACAAGCGTTAGGTATAAATGCTACAAATATTATTGACACGCAATTGGGCGAGCGGCGAGTCAGCGCGTTACACCGATAAAACGAATCATGTAATTGATAGAATTATTAGTGTCGCGTTGAGGTCTCTAATGATGCCGGGACGCGGATACGAATACATTCGCGTTAATGATTTTATTACTTGTTTTGGCACTTAACGAGCGATCCTCGTAATGATTCGCGGTGAATCGTGACGATTTTAATCAGTAAAAAATAGACATCGTGCGATTAAAATCTTAAAATAATATTCTCATTAAACTCTTTGTAACGTAATTCAAAAGAATCCTGCTATCACTTTATACTACATAAACTTTTAATGTTGATAATAAATCACATTTCGCGATCTTTAATATTTTAATTAATAATAAATTATGTTTTTTAATGTGTGTGTGCTTTGATTATTAATTATATTTCTCTTAAAACTTTTATTTCAAGATTCACAGGATTTTATTAAAACAATAATGGGATAAGGACTCCTGCAGTAGCAATACCAATAACAATATCAATAAAATTTTTTATTCATCGTCACGTCGAGACTTTGATATTTTCCACTGGAATATGTTATAAGAACCCTAATTATTGCAGATATAATAATTACTCTTTATTAGGAGCTCTTTGTCCAACGTATCGCGATAACGCTTGAACGTCCACGGTATACATACCTAATTAATAATGATAATTAAATCGTGCTATTTCAAGCGGCGGGATGAAAGCTGCACCTTTATTACAGAGCTTGGCGATTAACGATGCGATTATGATCACGTCCGTCCGCGCTTTGAATGGCGTTCGTGTAAACAAGTCTGCTCGACGAGCGCGCTCCATGGCCGTGACTCCTTTCTCAATGCGGCCGATCCCCGGCGATCTCGCTATAAAGCGGAAAAACACATTAACGCGTCAAAACCCGTTTTAGCTCGCGCGGTGTCAAGCGCACACGCCTGCCTCCTCCCTCGAGTGACCGGGGGACCCCCCACGGGGAGGGGGCGGGGGATGCGTGCATCGAAAATATCCGCGTAAAACGTTTTCATGGGATATATTAAAAAATAATAAATTACATTAAATTTCAATCTCTCTAGGTCGAGGGCCGGTATTAATGATGGCGCGCGGTGTCAAACGCACGCACCGCGCCCGGCCGAATGCGTAGCGCGCGCCGAATAAGATATACGTTGCGAAAGTGTCGAAAATTTTTCCCCGCGTCATCATATCGTCCACCGGCGCGTGAAGCACTCCGGGAAAAAAAAAAATATTTTTTTTAATTGTCGAGAATGTTGTCGTTGAATTATGCGCGGTCAAAGAGCGAGCGATATGGCTCCATCATCCCTCGATCGTCTAATCGTCGCGGAAAATTGGATCCCTCTCAACGTTTTGTTATTCCATTATTTACGAATGAAGGAAGGATTTTTGTGGTTTTTCATTTATAAATCATTGTTTTAATAATTAATTTGCAGAGATAATTGAAAATGCGTATTTTGTAGATATTAAATAAAATTACTCTTGTGCAACATATGACACAATCTGTGATTTATAAGTGCATTACTCAGCTACTCTCGGGCGTGATTTTCCATATAATGATTTTATTTCAAGCCCACTTTAGACGATCCATAATTCATGTCGGAACTCGGGATAAAATATTATTTATAATTTTATGCACCGTGTAACGCGAAAAATCTTTTTGAAAAATTAGATTATACATATATATGAAATAATATATTAAATGTACACGTAAACGTCAAAATACAGAGCATACAATGAATAGAATTGTATTCTAAAATTCGACACGAATTAAATATGTTAATATAAGGTAGATTTCGATGATTACGACTGATATATTTTCCAAGCTCTCGCGACTTTTATCCTGAAATATTTTATCTTTTCTTATATGTTACATCCCTTGCTTACTAGACATAGGAGAGAGTTGCCTACTATCCGGTCTAAATTTTATTTTAGAGAGTTTTTTCTCATTTTATTTAATATAAACAGCAATGAAAAATATAAACAAAACATTCTATAGGTTATATCTTTTTTGTGCATGTTATAAACATTTAAAAAATAAGGTAGAATTGATATAATTTTTGATCAATTTAGATAGTGATAATTATCTAACAATACAATTTTATTTTGTATTTTTATGTTTTTATAAAATATATTGTAAAACATTTTATATTCTTTAAATATGAAACATTTTACATTTTTTATATACATACATGTTACATTTATTAAAATATAAATTATTGAAGTATAATGATCAGTGCTTTATAAAATTTAAATCGGTATTTCTTAAACCGTACCACAAATTTTTCATTTTTTTATTACGTTTATTAGATTTATTAGATATTTTTTAAGAAAGTTATACGTTTTTTTTTAGTAACATACAGTACAATTTAAGAAATCGAATTGCTTGAATTGTATGTATTTTTTACTACGTTATATAAAGGAGCTTATAACAATTTTGTTCGCTTGGCAAAAGATAATAAACATATAATAGGTGTTTTAAATATCAAACTTCAATATTAACTTGAGTGCTAATTAGTACACTGAGAAAAAAAGATAGTCAATTTTAATAAATATTTAGTTCAATACTGCCAACTAAACATTTACTTACAGTAAATAAATATTTGTTCAGTAAAAAAAAAAGATTGTTAATTCAAATTAACATTTCTTGTATATCAAATGAATATATCTTTATATTTAATAAATATTTAGTTGGCAATATTCAACTAAATATTTATTAAAATTGATTATATTTTTTTTCAGTATAGTAGATACTATTAATGAAAAATATAATATATAAATATCTTAAGTAACTTTGACAACTCTCCCTTATATACTCGGCGCGAAATATTATCGCTCCTTTTCTGACAATCCCGTATTCGAATTCCAGGAAGAAGGCTAAAAAAACGCAAAAAGCGCAATCGGAACGAGCGGATTTGCAATCACCTATAAGCGATAACGTACTTTTAAACTGAAGTGGCTTCCCGACGTTCGACGAAACGTCTGCGAATTATCGAACATCCACGTCCCGCGGCATCAATCAGGGGCAGCGCAAAGTGTTGTATTCGAGCGAGCGAGCGCGGACCCCCCGAAGGTGGTGAGTCCGTGATGGTGTCAAGTGCACACATCACGGCGGCGGTGGTGGCGAATGAAAATTCGGAAAGCAGTTTAGGTAGATCAATCCGCGCAACCGGGGTCAACGATTCGCTCAAGGTAGAACGCGTATAATAAAGTGGCTAATGGGGCGGCTACGGGCGGCACAGCGAACGGGAAACAAGGGTGGGCGAGAGACTTTCGGGGGTGCCCGAGTGTGCGTTTGACGTTGGCCTGTTCAGCGGCTCCTTAACGCGGGAAAGTAACGGTTTTCCTCTTCCTCGATTACACTGGCACTCTGATGTATCGTACAAGATACATTGTTTCGTAAAACAATCCTCTCTGGTGCTCGCACGTGAGATGCAGGAAGAATCCTACGTGGATATTGCATTTTAACTCTTCGAAGTTCAAACTATTTTTTCGCGAATGAGCAAAAAGATGAAGTATTTATATTGTCATCAATTTCAACTTGAATGAAAGAAAAAAAAATAGACTCGGAAGAAATAAATCGTGTGATATAAAGAGTGCCAATATTGAACTAATATTTGTGTGTGTAAATGTATCGTCTTATTGTATAAAAAGTATTAACACCGAGAAAAATTGGTTCTGGTTGTACCAACAAGAAGTACAAGCAAAACGATCATACCAATTCGAATTCTGTTAATAGGCCTGTTCTTTTTGGCTTGGCTGAACTTTTGCACTAGTTCATCTTTCTTCTTCTTTCCTACTGAAGAGAAAAGGAAGAAAGATGAACTAGTGCAAAAGTTCAACTGAAAAGAAGGCCTATTGTAATTGAATTCCGATTATCTCTAACTGAAATGTTTCATAGATTTATCTATAAGTGTCTAATTTATAGGTCTGTTCTTTTTATCATAACTAAAATTCTTGCACAGTTCATCTATCTACCTTTTCTCTCCACGTTGGAGAGAAAAAGAGAAAAGATGAACCGGGCAAGAAGTTCAACTAAAAAGAACAGGCCTCGTATCTTTCTAGTTGAATCTACTCAAATTCTAATGAATGCAACAAGACTTCTTCCAGTGAAAATATATGTTTCGACTTTAATTTGGATTTAAATCGTCGCAGAACTTGTGAGTGGAAGTCAAACAACAAAAGAGCTTCATGTTTAATAACATAATAATAGCTTGTCTAATAATTATGTTTAATAAAATTGTCTAATAATAAGACAGTTATTTTTGATAAAAAACGAATGTCAAGCAATTGAGATGTGAAACGTTTGAAGTGTGTGATAAACTTGTAACTTAATTTCAACATGAAGATATAACTTCTTGTACTGATGAACTTCTTGTACTGATGACTACCAAAACTAGGTCGAAACGTATACTTTGATACATCTTAGACGATAAAACTTTATATACGCAAATATCTTGTGTTTGCTCAGTCATTTTATATCACGTAACTCAATTAATCGGTTGATCTAAAGTCGTAATCACATTACAGACTTCCGACTCTGACTCGACTACTGACTCGGACTCCCGACTATCATTCTACCAATCACAGCAAGGCAGCAGCCGACTCTGACTGCCGACTCGAGAATAGAAATCATTCTATTCGATCGACTTTGAGTCGAGAGTCGGGAGTCAGAATCGAGAGCCTGTAGTGCGATTACGGCTTTACATGAATCAAAGAATTTTTATTAATTGAAGGAATTTCAAAATTGTTTGTCGGTTATATTAATATTTATTTGCAAATACATTTTTGAGTTCTATAAACTGCGCCGATTCGATTTATTGGATTTGAAACGTAATAAACTAAAGCTGGAAATAACATCACAAATTACATTGATTGTCAATTTTAATAATGATCTTAATCAGATCCCAATTTCCACTTATAATTGTTAAAGTTGAGATGTTAAATCTGGTTCTATAATTCGTGTCGAAATTCAGAATAGAATTCTATTTTTCATGATACAGAAAATATAAAGAATTAAATTCTGCGATTTTCATTGCAAGCTGATAATGGGTTGAATTTGCAGGTGAAGATCTGGTTTCAAAATCGGCGCATGAAGTGGCGAAACAGCAAGGAGCGGGAGCTGCTGGCAACCGGTGGCTCGCGCGAGCAGACGTTACCGAACAAGAACAATCCCAATCCGGATCTGAGCGACGCCGACGGGGATCGGCCGAGAATGGATCTGAGCGACGTGAGCCCGCTCACGAGTCCGCAAAGGCCGGAGGAGCAAACGGAAAACGAGGAGGATGAGGAGATCAATGTCACGTGATAAAGCTCATCGTTGAGCCCAATATCCCCCGTTCGCTCTCCGACAAGTGATGACAATTTTCTTAATCCGTGAACCAAAGGCTACCGGCCGGACCAAAAAAAATTTAAGCGAAACGTAGATTTGACAGACACTTTGAAGGATCGCGGAAATTATTGCAATTCAAAATTTTAAACTGAAATTTGTTTTTATACGTCATTACGGATGCAATTATAATATCAGTTTTACCTTCAACATGAAGATTACTTCTTTTCGAGGTACCTTAGATTGTGCGTGCAACACAATCTACTTATGTCGAGAAGCGTACGAAATAAATATTGTGCAAATCATAAAGAGACAGCTGTTAATTGTGGTCATTTTGCATTTTTCAGCTGGCTGATCTTTATTGGCGACTATGTATTCGCGGATAATTGGGCTATAACAGGGTGTCCTAGATTCATTGTGCGAAGAGAAGAATGTGTTAAACACGAGTGGCATGTGATGTTTCGTATCACTCACAATTTTCAATCGATCTTTAATTGTTTAGCGATCATCGGTTTGTCCTCAATATTTTTTTCTCGAGTTACACACGACTTGTGGCTTTGTTATATTTCATAACAGCAACACGTGTCATCGCAAACTGATCCTAAGCAAAACAAAAATACGAATGACGAATGCAGGATAAAAATGAATAAGAATGATGTATTATATTGTAATTAGCGCGATGAATGTACTTTCGAGGAGTCTTCTATAAGGTATTGTGTAAGGTTGTATTAGACGTAATGTTACAATTCTGGAAATATGTACCTAAGTCTACTTATAATGCGGTCGCGCGGCCAGATCCAAATGTAATTAAATTCATTGTGATTCAATATAATCTATGTAATATATTGAAATAAAACTGTCTATGCTAAGCGATCTACACTTGTAATGTCAATACGTAATGAACAAAGTTCCAAATCTAATCATTTGTTTTTCTTCATCCTAATATTAGTAATCAAGGTCGTAAAAGTTAAGGAAATCAATTCGTCATATAAAAATTTATAATATATTTTTCAATCGATAAGACTTTCAGAATACAATGTATACTTTATTTATTGATGTAATTATTTCTCACCCAAGTAAACAGAGTAGCTTTGAATTAATGAACGAAGTACATTGAAATATTAGAAGCGAAGATCTTGCATTTGAATAAAATTATGATGAAGAATAAGCTTCCCTGTTTACTGTCTCTATTTTTTTGACATATACAGAACGTAACTAAAATAAGATAACAAACTTCGAGGCTAAGTTTCCCACATTAAACATGAAAAACAGTATATATGAACGTATGTTTACAAATCCAATGTTACCGAGATATAGCTCAAAATGTTCAAGTATTATGGCCTCCACAATCCCTTGATCTAAATCCTCTAGATTCTTATCTGTGAGGACATTTAAAATCCTTAGTTTATGAAGTTCCAAACGTTAATAAAGAAATAATGAAGATAGACTACGAATGTTTGATTGTATCTTGTATCGAAATTGGGATTCAATCGACGCTGAAATTGGAGATTATTATACGTGTGGCCTCTGCTTTTCAAGGAGGCTTTTATTGGATCTATTAGATCCTTATTATCGCACTGTAACCCTTCAAGTGTGTCGGAAATCCATATCTGATCTATTCAAGCGTGTATTGAATTAAATAGAAGACATTTCAAATGTTTGACATAATTAAAATTTGAAATTAAATAATATTAAACAACAAATACAATATTACTGTTTAATTTTCCCCTATTAATAAACATTTTGAGCTGTATCTCAGTAACAATGAGTTTACGAACATATGTTCATATAAACTTTTTTTACGTGCTTACAAGATAGAGCGACCCATGATTCAGAAAACGATTGCGGCACAGAAGAATTGAACAAAGTTCGGCGATTCTGCCGACGACAGGCCGGGACCAAATCCAGCCACCACTGTCGGTGGCGAGGATATATTTATACAATTTATATCCAGCAAGGAGAAGGACAATGAAGTGGAGGAAGATTCCTTGGACAAATTGAAAAGTATGGGCGACAAGGGATTCAAGTGCCATAATTGTAACGGCGATCACTCGTCGTTCAAGTGCCCGTACAAAGATAATGTTCTTGCTGGTGGTAAGTTATATCGGTGGTGAGGACGTGTTCACGCAATTCATATTCAGTAAAGAGACGTTGTGTTTATGCAATTTTGATATGGGCAAGCCGTCCCTGAAGTTTGTTATCTTATTTTAGTTACACCCAGTATTTACTACATACGGTAAATATATGTACATATGTACACATATACGTATATATTTACATATTTACATACTTACGGGCGTAAATTTTAAAATATAAAATACAAATAGGATTCGCGGTCTGTATTCACACATACTGTACATTCAACACTAAATGGAAATTATCATTTTTGTTATCAGAAATTATTAAATACGATATTATAATATAATGTCATATTGTAGGTAATAATAGAAATAAAAGTATAATATTATTCCAATTGAAAATTTGATTTTCACATTTAGAATTAAATGAGAAATCACGAATACAAGCCACTTGTCTTTCTAGTTCTGATATAAAAATGTACATAGATATATGCACGAACAATTCATTTGTTATAAGGATTCCTTCCTTAGTTGAACTAATTTCACTATTCTGTCCGTAACTGTCGCAAGCTTTACATCACTTTAATTATTTTGAGTTTGTGGCTTTGACCATTCGACGCTCAAGATTAGATGATCGTAACCGTAACCATCGAGGGTTGCGATTGCTCTTGCTGCATCAGCCCTATGTTTGAAATGTACATATGCGAAACCCTTACAGAGATTAGAAAGTTTCTCTTTGGCGAGAAACTGCTTGACTACGGAACCGAATGGCTTCACAAGCTCATCTAGATCGGCATCTGTAGTGCTCTGCGAGAGATTGGAAATACGTATGGCGGTTGTATCGTCGCGTCTCTGCATCTGCATCGAGTCTCCACGTTTGCTGCCACCGTCACGCATACCAGGCGGTACGTACTTGCCACCCTGCGGCTTAAGTTCAGCCATTGCACCAGGTACTCCAGTACTAACGAGAGGTTTCTTGTCATCTGGTACTTTTCCTGAAAGACAGAATTTTACACTTATATAATTATTACAGTTATATTTTACAAAAATAACGTATATTTTATATCATTTATTTCTATAATTAAAAAATGAATAAAATTGTATTTATATTTTTATTTATGTTTATATAATTGAATGTGGCGATCATGGCGTAAGGTGGCTGTTTTCTATGCCAAAGATCTGAGTTCGAATCCACCAAGAAAACACATATATCAGATTTTATTTGAGTATCACTTCTCAGAAGGCAATAATGAGCCATCGAGAGTATCTTTGTCAATTTTGTCATGATAACCTCTTCTGAGGCCATTAGGAACCGGCGTTAAAAACTGGTCTCATATATGAATGCCTGTGCAGAAGAGATTATCACATCTCTGACGAGGGACTACGGATTTAAGAGATATAACTGAATTTTAGCTCGTATTTGTCGTATCAATTGATTTCTGACAATATAACTTACCACCAGCAAGAACAGTGTCTCTGTACGGACATTTGGACGTCCAGTGGTCGCCGTTACAATTACGGCACTTGACGACTCCCTTGTCGCCCATACTTTTTAACTTATCCAAGGAGTCTTCCTCCACTTTGTTCTCCTCCTCCTTGCTGGATATAAACTGTATAAATATATCCTCGCCACCGACAGTGGTGGCTGGATTTGGTCCTGGCCTGTCGTCGGCAGAATCGCCGAACTTGGTCCAATTCTTGCGCGCCGCAATCGTTTTCGAAACTATGCGTCGCTCTATCTTGTAAGCACGTACAACCTTGATTTTTTTATTGTCTTCATTGTACTTGTACTCGGTGAGAATTTTGAAACCATTCTCGTAGACTTCCGTAGGTAGGGGTAACGCTCCTCCCTCTTCTTCAACTTCATCAGCCCAGCTAGATTTGACTTCATTTTGTGCAACTGGCATCTCTGCAAGTTATACAATATTATGCAACATTTAGATACGTACGAATACTAGTTTAAAATGTATAAAAAGTATTATGCAACATGTGTAAACATCAAGTTTCAGAATATTAAGGCAATTATTTGATTATCCATATATGTACTGTATTTAAACATATTTTATTTCGTTTATTTATCTGTAGAATTATAAAGTTAAAAATCCTTATTTTAGATATTTATTATTCTTATCAGGATAAAATTCTGTTTATAATTTTACATGATATTAAAAAGAAAAACATTTAAAAAATCAGAATGTGTACATAAATATAAAATATACAAAACATAAACATATATATTAAACATAGAATATAAATTATAAATAGAATTTTGGATCCTAAAATCTGACAGTGAATTATAAATCTTTGGTAAAGGATAAGTTTAGACCGATCCTCTCAAAAATCGATAAAATTATATTCATTCGGCGCGTTTTCGCATAAAACGAAAGAATTTGGCAAAAAAAGCGTCGCTCTGCTAACAAAAATGACTTTTTGTGTTTGTAGACAGTACTTTTGAGTTTTTAAAGCAGCGACTCTTTGTGTTTTTAGACAATACTTTCGTGTTTTCTCAAAGCAGTGACTCTTCGTGTTTTTAAAGCAATGACTCTTTGTGTTTTTAGACAGTACTTTTGTGTTTTGAAGCACATCTGATAACATCATTGTTAAATGCTAATAGTTATTGCACAAATACTACACAGTATAAAACAAATGAACTTTTCAAATTTCGCGTTATATTCTTTTTCGAGCGCATACTTATGAAAACGCATGCGCGTGCCACAGGGTATGAAAATGTGACCGCAGCGAATGCTCGGTCGCAGTGTTACGTGACCATGATAAATATCCTAATCTGAATAGTCGTGAACTTCAAGGGGCTCCGCACAATAAAAGAAACAGGGAACAGAGAATAAGAATTTCAACCTATGCGTATTCCACAATACATGATTTCTGATAGATTGAAATTCTTATTCTTTGTTCTCTGTTTCCTGTTCCTTTTATTGTGCGAAGCCCCTAACGATTAATATCTCGGTTCGCGGGGCAGAGTGGCGCTTTTTTCTGCCAGATTCTTTCGTTTTATGCAAAAACGCGCCGAATGAGTATAATTTTATCCATTTTTGAGGGGCCTAAACTTTACCTTTATCAAAATGTACAAGCTATAATTGATGTTTTTCACATTAATTGCATTGATATATAAACCTAATATACTTAACCAGTTAAAGATTTGTCAGTCATCTTATTTTTATAATAAATGAAACACTATTAGAGCCAGAAAATGTACACAAACGCTGAAACAAATTAGATACAAAATTATACGATACTCCATCTTTTTTCAGCATGTTAAAGATATCAATAATATATTTAGCAGATGTTTCTTTATAAATGTAAGTCTATCGTGAATTAGTATCAGTCGATTAAAAACTCGATAATCTAATAATTTAATTGAATAACTTAGAGAATTAATGAAAATATTTTCGTATTAAATGTAATTGTTTAATATTCATATAACGAAATAAGATTGCAATAGACCAGAACTGCTTATGTCATAAAAAAGTGACATAGAATTAGAACCAGGAAATGGAAGTAACTCGTTACTTGTAACGAAGTTACAAGTTCCTTTTTTGTAGTAACGAGTTACTTTTAAAAATCGATAACTAGTAACGGTAACTTGTTACTTTTCTCCTCAGTAACGAATAACTGTAACTTGTTACTTAATTTTAAAAAGTAACTTTTTATTCTCAGCTGATTCCCTGGTAGCAAGCTGACGTCAAAATGACGCAGCTTGCTACCTGGGTTAGAACATAACCTATAGTATTACACTTCCTTTAACAAATAAAGATTATTCCTATAAATTGTGCATTTATTTTATTCAATTGCCATTTTCACTGGACGAGCCAACAAAAGGAGTCGAAGTAAAAGGAGCTATTACGCTATTATTGGCACAGCTAAATCAATATGTAAACTCAGTGTTCGAAAAATACAAAAATCAAGAAAACGTCGTGTAAAAAAGTAAATTTCGTCATTGAACGTTACCGTACAAATCCGACAGCCGGCAGTAGACAGATGATCCAAATAGGATTACGATGAAATCGTAGGAAATAAAGTAAATTGCGGAGCAGAGACGCTAAACAACCACGTGGAAATCAAAATGGTGGAATCCGTGCCATCATGTCCGTGAAGCAGCCATGCCGCGATTGCCACCATTGCCACGAATGCCTGCCGATTGCCGAATGCCGCGTGCGCGGCGTGCGCGATGTCGTCGAACGTTTCTTGGAACCTCGAACCATAAAATACAAAATAGAATGAAGAGACGAGTACGTTTCGATATGCGTCCAATAGTTAACGGGCGCGTTCAAGTCGACAAAGCGGCTAGATCTGCTCGCCGAGCAATTAAACACGATTGGTTGGATCCACAGGTAAGAACCAATCATGCTCATTCGCTCGGCAAGCATGCCTAGCCGCTTTGCTGTCTTGAACTCGCCCGATAGCAGAGGTTTCTCTCTGCTTCTACCATGGAGGACGGAGCATCTACCATTGACTGCGTTCAGCAGCTCAGCAGTTTTGCAACCGTTTTGTGATTCTTCGCTGAGACAGGACTATTCCCTTAAATCTAAAAGTATGATCCAATCAGTGCGACGAATCGTACAACGGTTGCAAAACTACTGAGCTGCAGAACGCAGCCAATGGTAGAGCTCCGTCCTCCATGGTAGAAGCAGAGAGAAACCTCTGCTATCGGGCGAGTTCAAGACAGCAAAGCGGCTAGGCATGCTTGCCGAGCGAATGAGCATGATTGGTTCTTACCTGTGGATCCAACCAATCGTGTTTAATTGCTCGGCGAGCAGATCTAGCCGCTTTGTCGACTTGAACGCGCCCGTTAACTATTGGACGCATATCGAAACGTACTCGTCTCTTCATTCTATTTTGTATTTTATGGTTCGAGGTTCCAAGAAACGTTCGACGACATCGCGCACGCCGCGCACGCGGCATTCGGCAATCGGCAGGCATTCGTGGCAATGGTGGCAATCGCGGCATGGCTGCTTCACGGACATGATGGCACGGATTCCACCATTTTGATTTCCACGTGGTTGTTTAGCGTCTCTGCTCCGCAATTTACTTTATTTCCTACGATTTCATCGTAATCCTATTTGGATCATCTGTCTACTGCCGGCTGTCGGATTTGTACGGTAACGTTCAATGACGAAATTTACTTTTTTACACGACGTTTTCTTGATTTTTGTATTTTTCGAACACTGAGTTTACATATTGATTTAGCTGTGCCAATAATAGCGTAATAGCTCCTTTTACTTCGACTCCTTTTGTTGGCTCGTCCAGTGAAAATGGCAATTGAATAAAATAAATGCACAATTTATAGGAATAATCTTTATTTGTTAAAGGAAGTGTAATACTATAGGTTATGTTCTAACCCAGGTAGCAAGCTGCGTCATTTTGACGTCAGTTTGCTACCAGGGAATCAGCTGAGAATAAAAAGTTACTTTTTAAAATTAAGTAACAAGTTACAGTTATTCGTTACTGAGGAGAAAAGTAACAAGTTACCGTTACTAGTTATCGATTTTTAAAAGTAACTCGTTACTACAAAAAAGGAACTTGTAACTTCGTTACAAGTAACGAGTTACTTCCATTTCCTGGTTCTAATTCTATGTCACTTTTTTATGACATAAGCAGTTCTGGTCTATTGCAATCTTATTTCGTTATATGAATATTAAACAATTACATTTAATACGAAAATATTTTCATTAATTCTCTAAGTTATTCAATTAAATTATTAGATTATCGAGTTTTTAATCGACTGATACTAATTCACGATAGACTTACATTTATAAAGAAACATCTGCTAAATATATTATTGATATCTTTAACATGCTGAAAAAAGATGGAGTATCGTATAATTTTGTATCTAATTTGTTTCAGCGTTTGTGTACATTTTCTGGCTCTAATAGTGTTTCATTTATTATAAAAATAAGATGACTGACAAATCTTTAACTGGTTAAGTATATTAGGTTTATATATCAATGCAATTAATGTGAAAAACATCAATTATAGCTTGTACATTTTGATAAAGGTAAAGTTTAGGCCCCTCAAAAATCGATAAAATTATACTCATTCGGCGCGTTTTTGCATAAAACGAAAGAATCTGGCAGAAAAAAGCGCCACTCTGCCCCGCGAACCGAGATATTAATCGTTAGGGGCTTCGCACAATAAAAGGAACAGGAAACAGAGAACAAAGAATAAGAATTTCAATCTATCAGAAATCATGTATTGTGGAATACGCATAGGTTGAAATTCTTATTCTCTGTTCCCTGTTTCTTTTATTGTGCGGAGCCCCTTGAAGTTCACGACTATTCAGATTAGGATATTTATCATGGTCACGTAACACTGCGACCGAGCATTCGCTGCGGTCACATTTTCATACCCTGTGGCACGCGCATGCGTTTTCATAAGTATGCGCTCGAAAAAGAATATAACGCGAAATTTGAAAAGTTCATTTGTTTTATACTGTGTAGTACTTGTGCAATAACTATTAGCATTTAACAATGATGTTATCAGATGTGCTTCAAAACACAAAAGTACTGTCTAAAAACACAAAGAGTCATTGCTTTAAAAACACGAAGAGTCACTGCTTTGAGAAAACACGAAAGTATTGTCTAAAAACACAAAGAGTCGCTGCTTTAAAAACTCAAAAGTACTGTCTACAAACACAAAAAGTCATTTTTGTTAGCAGAGCGACGCTTTTTTTGCCAAATTCTTTCGTTTTATGCGAAAACGCGCCGAATGAATATAATTTTATCGATTTTTGAGAGGATCGGTCTAAACTTATCCTTTACCAAAGATTTATAATTCACTGTCAGATTTTAGGATCCAAAATTCTATTTATAATTTATATTCTATGTTTAATATATATGTTTATGTTTTGTATATTTTATATTTATGTACACATTCTGATTTTTTAAATGTTTTTCTTTTTAATATCATGTAAAATTATAAACAGAATTTTATCCTGATAAGAATAATAAATATCTAAAATAAGGATTTTTAACTTTATAATTCTACAGATAAATAAACGAAATAAAATATGTTTAAATACAGTACATATATGGATAATCAAATAATTGCCTTAATATTCTGAAACTTGATGTTTACACATGTTGCATAATACTTTTTATACATTTTAAACTAGTATTCGTACGTATCTAAATGTTGCATAATATTGTATAACTTGCAGAGATGCCAGTTGCACAAAATGAAGTCAAATCTAGCTGGGCTGATGAAGTTGAAGAAGAGGGAGGAGCGTTACCCCTACCTACGGAAGTCTACGAGAATGGTTTCAAAATTCTCACCGAGTACAAGTACAATGAAGACAATAAAAAAATCAAGGTTGTACGTGCTTACAAGATAGAGCGACGCATAGTTTCGAAAACGATTGCGGCGCGCAAGAATTGGACCAAGTTCGGCGATTCTGCCGACGACAGGCCAGGACCAAATCCAGCCACCACTGTCGGTGGCGAGGATATATTTATACAGTTTATATCCAGCAAGGAGGAGGAGAACAAAGTGGAGGAAGACTCCTTGGATAAGTTAAAAAGTATGGGCGACAAGGGAGTCGTCAAGTGCCGTAATTGTAACGGCGACCACTGGACGTCCAAATGTCCGTACAGAGACACTGTTCTTGCTGGTGGTAAGTTATATTGTCAGAAATCAATTGATACGACAAATACGAGCTAAAATTCAGTTATATCTCTTAAATCCGTAGTCCCTCGTCAGAGATGTGATAATCTCTTCTGCACAGGCATTCATATATGAGACCAGTTTTTAACGCCGGTTCCTAATGGCCTCAGAAGAGGTTATCATGACAAAATTGACAAAGATACTCTCGATGGCTCATTATTGCCTTCTGAGAAGTGATACTCAAATAAAATCTGATATATGTGTTTTCTTGGTGGATTCGAACTCAGATCTTTGGCATAGAAAACAGCCACCTTACGCCATGATCGCCACATTCAATTATATAAACATAAATAAAAATATAAATACAATTTTATTCATTTTTTAATTATAGAAATAAATGATATAAAATATACGTTATTTTTGTAAAATATAACTGTAATAATTATATAAGTGTAAAATTCTGTCTTTCAGGAAAAGTACCAGATGACAAGAAACCTCTCGTTAGTACTGGAGTACCTGGTGCAATGGCTGAACTTAAGCCGCAGGGTGGCAAGTACGTACCGCCTGGTATGCGTGACGGTGGCAGCAAACGTGGAGACTCGATGCAGATGCAGAGACGCGACGATACAACCGCCATACGTATTTCCAATCTCTCGCAGAGCACTACAGATGCCGATCTAGATGAGCTTGTGAAGCCATTCGGTTCCGTAGTCAAGCAGTTTCTCGCCAAAGAGAAACTTTCTAATCTCTGTAAGGGTTTCGCATATGTACATTTCAAACATAGGGCTGATGCAGCAAGAGCAATCGCAACCCTCGATGGTTACGGTTACGATCATCTAATCTTGAGCGTCGAATGGTCAAAGCCACAAACTCAAAATAATTAAAGTGATGTAAAGCTTGCGACAGTTACGGACAGAATAGTGAAATTAGTTCAACTAAGGAAGGAATCCTTATAACAAATGAATTGTTCGTGCATATATCTATGTACATTTTTATATCAGAACTAGAAAGACAAGTGGCTTGTATTCGTGATTTCTCATTTAATTCTAAATGTGAAAATCAAATTTTCAATTGGAATAATATTATACTTTTATTTCTATTATTACCTACAATATGACATTATATTATAATATCGTATTTAATAATTTCTGATAACAAAAATGATAATTTCCATTTAGTGTTGAATGTACAGTATGTGTGAATACAGACCGCGAATCCTATTTGTATTTTATATTTTAAAATTTACGCCCGTAAGTATGTAAATATGTAAATATATACGTATATGTGTACATATGTACATATATTTACCGTATGTAGTAAATACTGGGTGTAACTAAAATAAGATAACAAACTTCAGGGGCGGCTTGCCCATATCAAAATTGCATAAACACAACGTCTCTTTACTGAATATGAATTGCGTGAACACGTCCTCACCACCGATATAACTTACCACCAGCAAGAACATTATCTTTGTACGGGCACTTGAACGACGAGTGATCGCCGTTACAATTATGGCACTTGAATCCCTTGTCGCCCATACTTTTCAATTTGTCCAAGGAATCTTCCTCCACTTCATTGTCCTTCTCCTTGCTGGATATAAATTGTATAAATATATCCTCGCCACCGACAGTGGTGGCTGGATTTGGTCCCGGCCTGTCGTCGGCAGAATCGCCGAACTTTGTTCAATTCTTCTGTGCCGCAATCGTTTTCTGAATCATGGGTCGCTCTATCTTGTAAGCACGTAAAAAAAGTTTATATAAACATATGTTCGTAAACTCATTGTTACTGAGATACAGCTCAAAATGTTTATTAATAGGGGAAAATTAAACAGTAATATTGTATTTGTTGTTTAATATTATTTAATTTCAAATTTTAATTATGTCAAACATTTGAAATGTCTTCTATTTAATTCAATACACGCTTGAATAGATCAGATATGGATTTCCGACACACTTGAAGGGTTACAGTGCGATAATAAGGATCTAATAGATCCAATAAAAGCCTCCTTGAAAAGCAGAGGCCACACGTATAATAATCTCCAATTTCAGCGTCGATTGAATCCCAATTTCGATACAAGATACAATCAAACATTCGTAGTCTATCTTCATTATTTCTTTATTAACGTTTGGAACTTCATAAACTAAGGATTTTAAATGTCCTCACAGATAAGAATCTAGAGGATTTAGATCAAGGGATTGTGGAGGCCATAATACTTGAACATTTTGAGCTATATCTCGGTAACATTGGATTTGTAAACATACGTTCATATATACTGTTTTTCATGTTTAATGTGGGAAACTTAGCCTCGAAGTTTGTTATCTTATTTTAGTTACGTTCTGTATATGTCAAAAAAATAGAGACAGTAAACAGGGAAGCTTATTCTTCATCATAATTTTATTCAAATGCAAGATCTTCGCTTCTAATATTTCAATGTACTTCGTTCATTAATTCAAAGCTACTCTGTTTACTTGGGTGAGAAATAATTACATCAATAAATAAAGTATACATTGTATTCTGAAAGTCTTATCGATTGAAAAATATATTATAAATTTTTATATGACGAATTGATTTCCTTAACTTTTACGACCTTGATTACTAATATTAGGATGAAGAAAAACAAATGATTAGATTTGGAACTTTGTTCATTACGTATTGACATTACAAGTGTAGATCGCTTAGCATAGACAGTTTTATTTCACAATATATTACATAGATTATATTGAATCACAATGAATGTAATTACATTTGGATCTGGCCGCGCGACCGCATTATAAGTAGACTTAGGTACATACTCCAGAATTGTAACATTACGACTAATATAACCTTACACAATACCTTACAGAAGACTTCTCGAAAGTACATGCACTTTGGAGCATGTTGAAGCATGCGACGCGACAAACCTATAATCGTGCTAGTTCGTGTTTAGATTCCCATCCGGGTGTTCTCCGGGTGGCCATGCCATCCTTGTTTAATGTTCGGTAAATAACAATGATAGAGTGATCCTGGATGGGGACTTGGGTAGGAACCTGAACATAATCTTATTGTAGCATTTCTCGATGTATTATCTCCAGTCTTGTAATGGGGCTCCGCCTTAGAACATATTTAAATGGAAGGGGCATAGGGCGCTGAACGTGAAGCCACATCTGTGCGACAGAAAAAGGTAGTAAGGGATAAATGTTCACAATGCGCATGCTTAGCACCGTCAACTGTGTGAATTGTGCAGTTGGGTTAAGGCCGGAGCACAGACTTTTGCATAACGCATAAGGCATAGTGCACAAACAAATCAACTAATCAGAATCTTTTCTTTCTTCTCATTCCATGAAAAAGAAGAATTTCAATTGGTTGATTCCCTTATGCACTATGCGTTATGCGTTATGCGAGAGTCTGTGCTCCCCGCTTTAATCCAAATGCAGCCCTGAAGAGAAAAGGAAGAAAGATGAACTGGTGCAAAAGTTCAGCCAAAAAGAACCGGCCTAATGTGACACAGTGATCATGTCATCTACGCACAGACGTTTTGGGGAAGTATAGGCAATGCCCGTTCCATTGATCGCGTTCAGCAGACTCAACTTATGCGGAGCGGATCCGTGAGCGCTCGCTGCTATTGGTGTATTCTTCTAGATCATCCAATAGTAGTGAGCGCTCACAGATCCGCTCCGCAACAGTTGAGTCTGCTGAACGCGACCATTTATATATGTTCTAAGGACTCCGCACAGTAAAAGGAACAGGGAACAGAGAACACAGAATAAGAATTTCAACCTATCAGAAATCATGTATTGTGGAATATGCAGTGTGTATTCCACAATACATGATTTCTGATAGGTTGAAATTCTTGTTCTCTGTTCCTTGTTCCTTTTATTGTGCGGAGCCCCTAAGGGAGGATCCCGTCTGCCTACAATCCCGATTGTACACACCACTCTTATCAGTGCCTAGTAATTTTTCACCGCTTTACCAATGAGAATATTTTATTTTTAAATTGGTCAATTAGCGACATATGTGTGCAATATGCAATGTGTGCAATCGGAGCTTTCACCTGGGGTCGATGAGTGGCACCCAGTTGGACACGGCTCAATTGGACACGAGCCAGTCTCACAGCGCTTGAGACTCCTAAGCACCGGTCGCTGTGATTGGTGGTGTCCAATCGAGACGTTGTCAATCGGGATCACCCCGGGTCGATTCTGTATCTTCAATCAAGGTGAAAATTACAAGAGGAGCAAATTTATTAGGTGTTGACCAATGAAATGGGAGGGCTCCGATTGATCACATCGCACACATGTATCGCTGATTGGCCAATTTAAAAATAAAATAATCTCATTGGCAAAACAGTAAAAAATTACTAGGCACCAGTTGATATGAGTGGTGTGTACAATCAGAACTGTAGGCAAACGGGATCCTCCCAATAGATACATATTTTACCTTAAAAAGGGAGAAAGCGAAGATGTCGAGTGCCAAAAGTGCAAGCAACGCGAACAGACCTATTAACAATAAATGAAGTAAACAAAGTTTTTATATCAAGAATTTCAAAGTGTAATTGAAAAGAAAATTGATTATAATAATTAAATAAATAAAATTATAATATATATATTAGGTGTTAAACTTAATTCCTGCCGTTTTTCGTCT
>NW_017299806.1:705836-741742 GCF_001594075.2 Trachymyrmex cornetzi
AAAAACGGCAGGAATTAAGTTTAACACCTAATATAAAAAAATATATACTACATATTATTATTATTGTTATTATAAATTATGTTTTCAATTATTCACACATTCGAATAAATAAAAATAAATAATTAAAAAAATGTAACTAGCCAACTTTTTTACCGACCAAGTTTATCAGAGTGCGAAAATCACGATTCATGACGCCCAATGGGAATTGGCAACACTGCCGGCCGCTTGCGAGCGGCGAGGTTTGGCGAGATTGTAGGGCTGTAATGGCGACGTCTAACGCGTTGTCCGGGCCGCCGTGAGTGAATAATGCACCACGAAACGGTGCTCCGTTTTTCATGCACGGAGCGACAATCGAGCGATCGGACGATACGTGCACGTAACGTTTTGACTGCGTAACTTTGACAGAACCGCCGACGATCCAGCGTCCCCTGTCACGATGGACCAGGCACCCGCAGGTGAGCACGCCGATCCGGCCGCACAGGCGCGCTCTCTCGCACGCGTTTCTTCCCCTCGCACCTTCCGCTTGCTCCAATGTGATATTAATTAATTAACCCTCGCATTCCCTCGCATTAACTGCAATGCTGTGTCTTTCGCTTGCACCTTGTTGTTTCGTTCGGCCTATGTCGAGCGGCTTTCTACACAAAGCAGTATAGTGAAATAATAATACTTTCAAATCACTGTGATGTCTGGATTCATTAGATTACTTGTAAAAGTTTACATATACATGTATTTTAAATGTGGAAAATACAAATGCTAATTTTTCATGAGTAACTGATATAAATTTTACTGTCAATTTTACAGATATACGTATGTGGATTTCGTTAAACTTTATTATGATAATTGATATTTTATTAAAGTATATATTTTTATTTTCATAATAATTACGATGTATGTATATAATTTTTATTTATGTTCCATCGCTTTTTGTTCAGTTTTAATTTTAAGCATCTTCCAATAAAGATGCTTAAAATCTACTTGAATAGTTAATAAATTATAGATCATAGATTCCAATTTATAATTAATTTAGATCTGATTCTTGTTGTTTTCGCTTATAACATTCAGACACAGAATTACGGAACATCATAGACAAACTGGCACAGTTTGTTGCTCGCAATGGGCCAGAATTCGAACAGATGACAAAGAACAAGCAGAAGGACAACCCAAAGTTCGGTTTCCTGTTTGGCGGGGAGCACTTCAACTACTATCAGTACAAAGTGACTACAGAGCAAGCCAGTAAGTGGGACATAGCCCATTAACAGCTACTGTGATTAAGAAGCATAAAAAAAAGGCCATACTTTATTCAACCAGCAAAGGAATGACTTTGAAAAGCAAGTCTGATTCTTCATCATTGCGAACATACAAAAAAATGTATTATTCGTCGAATAGGAACAATCTTCCTCTCAAGATTTTGGGATTGTTATTTATTAAGCAGAACACTTTTACACTAAAGACATCCTTGCGTTTCTTGGCAATGGCGATTTTGAGAAGATGTAGTTTTAAGATTCTTGCTGGAGTTTGTCTAACGTGAAATACATTGTCAATGTATTGCTTCAATCTATGTGGGAAATATCACCCACCGTCCAAAATAGCGTGCCCTGTAATATATTTTAGTACTGTAAAAATGCCAAAAAAAAAGAGAAAAGAAAAGAAAAAAGAATATAGTGCTCCCGAGTTTTCCGATACTATACTTTTCTCATGTAAATGCCCAAGAATTTTCTTATATGCATCGATACAAGATAACTACTTCGCAGAAAAAAAAAACAGAACTATTTGTATACAAATTTTTCAAATATCGCTTGACAAGGACTCAGCATCTTACAATAATCCACCGTCATTCGTTTACAGTTTTAAAGCAAAAAGGAATAAATCCAATGCAAAATGCAGACCCACGTTTAAACGTTTCGCAGCAGCAGCAGCAAACAGCCGCAAACGCCGTCTCGCAACCACTGAATAACGTCAATCTTGCATCTGGTCTGAGTACGCAAAACAATGGAATAAATCCGGTAGTCGGGATCGGACCCCAGGTCGGAAGTCAGGCCGGTCCCGTTTTGCCTGGACAGATCGGAGGGCCGGGAAATGCAGGACCGCCGATTGGACCGGTTTCCAGCGCCATGGGAGGTGTGAATCCGCCGATCACTGGAGTCGCGCAAGCAGTTAACATCGCGGGCCCGCCTGCGTGGCTGCAGAATGAGTTGGCGAATCTACAATCGCAGCAGACGACATTGCAGGAACAAGTGAGACAATCAGAACAGAACCTGGCTGCGCAGCATGCTGCGTTAATGGCACAACAGCAGGGAAGGGTAGAGGATGCTGTGAGGCAGGCACAGGAACAGGCTTTGCAAAACAATGCGCAAAACACAAACACAGACTTGGCTGCATTTGACACCGTGTTACAACCGATCATTGATAGCTGCACAAAGGATAGCATAAGCGCAGGAAAGGCCTGGATACTTCAGAATTCACTCACATCGCAGAGTAATCAAGTTGTTGCAGACCATTTGCTGAAAAGGTATGTCTTAACATATGTTTTATGTTTATGTATAAAAAGAGTACATTCATTTTTATGTTTATATAAATATTCTTTTTACAGAGTAATTCAGGGGACAACCTTCAGTCATAAATTACACATTATTTATCTGGTGAATGATGTATTACATCACTGGTTAGTATAAATGTGTCATATATGACACTTATGTGATATGTGTTATATATGATACAAATCAATTGCAATTTATTTATAATTATCAAAATAGATTATTTTTATTTTTTCTTAGATATTCATAATTAATTCTCAAAATAATTTTGATATAGTTTCTACAATCACCAAAACCCTTTTAATTTTTTTAATACGTTCATACTTATTTATATTGATAATTTTATAATATATTAAACGATATATATGTCATAAACTAAAAGACATGCCACTAACTATGCACAAGATATATAATTGGATACTTCCCCTCAGTGCAAGAAAAAAGTCTGTGGATCTTCGTAAAGCGATGGAAAGTGTTGTTGTTCCCATGTTCTGTAACACTTCACTAGCAGCATCTGAAGAACAGCTTAATAAACTAAATAAACTATTGAGTTTATGGGAATCAAAAAATAATTACTTTGACGAAGGCATCATAGATAAGTTAAAACAACCGAGCGCATCCTGGTCAGAGTACCAAGCTAATTTGGTAGCGCAACACGCCACCGCAATTACTCCTATTACAGCATCGACAAAACAGACATTCGATAATTATCAAGCACAGCATCAAGCATTTGTCACTCACGCATTGAGACAGATTCAAAATATCGAACAGCAAAAGATGGCGATAGATCAGCAATTGAAAGCTCCACCGCCACCACCACCTCAAATGGTAGTGTTATTTTTTTCCTTTAAATTGAATTTTTTTAAAATATCTATAAAAAATGTTATTAAATAATTATTAAAAATTTTATTTTTGTACAGAGTCAGCAAAATATGTCAATACCTAGTCATTCTGGTCCGAACACGATGGCTACAGATGTAAATTTCAGTCAACCACCCCCAGGATGGGGTGTTCCTTCAAACGAACCGCCACCGTTTAGTAACGTCCCTTTGCCAGATTTTTCAAAGCCACCACCAGGTTTTGGACCGCCACCTGTTATTCATGAGCCATCTGTGGAGGATTTGATGCCCAGTATGCCTTATTTTGAGCTTCCAGCGGGTTTAATGGTACCCCTAATAAAGTTAGAAGATGGTGAATATAAACCATTGGATCCAGATGCGATAAGACTTCCACCACCAGCTCCACCGAGTGATCGTTTAGTAGCAGCTGTAGAGGCATTTTATGCACCACCAAATCATGATTCTCCTAGAGATAGGTAAATATGTGTATACATAACAAAAAAGGATCTATTTGAAATAAAAATGGAAAGATACATATAAAAATATACAAGTTACTATATTTTTGTACATATTTGTTAACATCATTTTTTATTATATTTGCAGTGATGGATGGGAGAAATTAGGATTATATGAATATTATAAAGCAAAAAATGCCGCTCGCAAGCGTAAAGAAGAAGATATAGCTGCTGGTATTAGGCAGAGATCCAAATCTCCATCGCCAATTTTACGACCGAGATCTAAAAGTCCTAGTCCGCCAAAGAAACGCTATCGGAGCAAGTCACGCAGCAGATCGCGTTCGCGATCGCGAGGCAGAAGTAGATCGAGATCGCCCGCAACTAATCACAGACGCAATAGTCGTAACAGCAATCACGTTAATAGAAGTCGGAGGAGAAGAAATAGTAATAAAGATCGCAGTCCTGATAGGAGAATGGATAGGCAGGACAGAAGTCCAACTCCTCCCAGTTTTCTGTAAGTGCTAACTTCTCTAATAAGAATAAAAAATATTTTTAATACAGTACAGAATAAAAAATATTTTTAATACAGAAATTAGTATTTAATTTCTTTTATTCAATTTTAATCTCTTATAAAATTAAAGCATATATGAGATTAAATCGAACTTGAAACTTGCTAACTGCAAATCAATTGCTCTCACAGAGAGCTACGCGTCGTCTCATTAACTTTTGTAATATTAGCTCCATTTTGTTTTCTTTTTTGAACAACAATAAATTAATGTTTTTGTGAGCATTTTCTTTGTATATATACCTTTGGGTACAGCCAATGCTACAAATATTTTGAAGCATTCTTTGATTTGTCATTCACAAAATTCTTTCTTTTGATTGATCAATCAAATACTTCAAAGCATTTGTAGTGAGACTTTGACTGCATTTTTTGTTTTTTATTTATTCTCTGATAATAATTATGTTGTTATAGAAAATTTCGTTTTGTATTACTTTTAGTGGCTCCACTTATAGTAAAGTTCCACAAGAGATTAGTTTAGATGAAAGCAATAAAGGGCATCAATTACTCAAAAAAATGGGCTGGAGTGGTGCTGGTCTTGGTGCCAACGAACAGGGCATTGAGGCGCCCATTTCAGGGGGCGAGATTCGTGATAAGAACGACCAATACAAAGGAGTCGGTATCAATCTAAATGATCCGTACGAGACCTTCCGAAAAAATAAAGGTCAAGCGTTCATCACCAGAATGAAAGCTAGGGCGGAGGAACGAGCCGAAGAGAGAGGGGACCGCGATTGAACATTAACAAAATAAAAATTGCGAATATTTACAATATTTTGTGAATGAGACAAGTATCTGGCACAAGATATTAAGAACGTTCTCGTTCTGCATTAGAAATTCATTCACAAAAAGAACTATGCTACCGCCTATGAGGGCCGATTTCAAAGATCAACGTAATTTTTTGACTCTCAAACAGTTATCTTTCATTAATTCTGAATCCCCATTGCACAATTCATCAATTTTAAACTATCACAAACGAACGCTGATTGTTTTACATTGAAATCGCACTGATTATTTTTATCAGGAGCTATCTTAATCACATTCTTACAATTAAGCGACGATTAATGAACATTGTGTGGGGTTTATATAAATTGTACATTTTTAGATAAAATTACGAACTTGATTATAGGATTTGTTTCAAATATTTGTATAATCTTTAATGATGAAATTTGATGAAGCAAATATTGAAACTTGTGTTATACGAAAAAATAAAATTAACCAGATTTATAAATTGCATAATTTTATATTGGTAGTATTTAAAACGATTTAAGTGCGCAATTAACATCTCGTCGACAGAAAAATCTTTGGTCCTATTTAATATATTAATTATATATATATATATATTCCACACATAATGATTAAATTTTGTTCCATCCTTATCCATTATTGGATGATAGGATAATCGCAACTCACAGTATGTACAGTACAATTCGTTTTGTGCCGTGAAATAGCGTGGGCATAAAAAAACATGTGAGAAATAAGAATACTTGTATTTAGTGAGTTAACAAATTATATTGGATACACACTGAATGATAGCTCAAGAATAAAAACTGTACATTTATTACGGAAGCGAATGTGAACCATTGCTATCGTTACTCTCCTTCCTCTGTTTCCTCTTCCTAGTACTAAATATATGAAGAGAGAAGAGAGAGCATGTAAAAACGGTTAAGCCCAAAATTAAAATTTTTTTATCGCCATGTTGTATGTCATTCATCGCTAATATCATGGTTTCGTGAACCTTGCCGTCCATTTTATCAGGGCGAGGAGTGCACTGATACTAAGATACTCCTCCGGAGAACATCCTTAAATTCCTTGAGAAGGAAAGAAGCGGTATTTTCTTACAATTAGCTTGTTAGGAGAAGTCTTCCAGATATTCCATATTTTACCTACGTTATAGCCTATATTTATGTTTAAACTATCTAGATGTTTATATTTCTAGAACCTTGATCTAAAAATACAAAAACATCTAGATAATTTAAACAGCCATAGGCTATAACACAAATAAAATATGAAAGACTGCTCTTCTGAAGAAACTAAAAAAATATCCTTTCTTCTCTTACTTTTTCCTCTCAACGTCTATACATATAAAAAGAGGAACAGCTCAGTATCGGTGCACTCCTCGCCCTGATGAAATGGCAAGATTTATGCACTAATATTAGTAATTAATCACGACAGCGATAAATCGCAAATCCTTTAGAATTTTTGAAGTAAATATTCGTGGAAACTTCCAAAGTATTGTCATTATTTACTTTTGACAATAAATCAAATACATATACATTTTTATATAAAACAATTTTGTATTTAAAATTACATTGTCTTATTCTTAAACCAACTTTACATAATTTATAATTCGCTTTAGATTCCACGATGGAGTTCTCTATAATTTTATCGCTCTATTTTTTATTCCGTGCATTTTGATGTATATGTGTGAGTGTATTTTAATACATACTTTTTTTTTTAATTCTTTTTATATATTTAAACGTTGCATTATATAGTACATGAAATTATAAGTAGAATTCTATCTTGAATTTTGACTTAAATTATAGATTATTCAAAAAGTAAAAAATTTAACTTATTTCTTCTTTTTCGCAATTTGATTCGTTCTTTTCATCTCTTTTTCATGCAGTTAATTTGATTCGATGTTAAAATATGCAAAATTAGCATTTCGCTCAACTGTAAAATTTTAGTTATTGCAATGATTTTAAATCTTATATATATGTGAGAATCATCTATTACGAAGAATAAGAATAAGGTGACGTAAGAAAGACTGTTCTAATTGTAACAGAAGATGAGATTTCATTCGCGGCCGATAAAAATCCTTATAGTGTTAACTATTTTTTTAGAAGTAATCATTATGTTTTACAATTTAATTAATTTTCGTTATTTTTTTAAGCAAAAATACTAAATAATATTAGTTGAAATATCTGTTTATATATAATAAAACCTTTTTACAAATTTAATTATTTATTTTAAAACGTGGACGTTATCATACAATATTGCGAATAAAAATTAATATAAAAAAGATTACAAAACAAAAATTTAATATAAAAATATAAAAAATATAAATGAGTATTTAATATTTCACTAATTATGATTTTTATTCGTATTTTCCAATGTTTTTACGTTAATTTTGATTTATCATACTGTACAGCAATATCCGAATTTTATAATAAATAATTAAAAATATAGAAAATTCTATTATTTATATATAACGAATATTGTGTAGCAATTAATATTTTCGTTTAAAAATAACAAAAATTAATAAAATTGTAAAACGTACAATTTAATTGTGTCGACTCAAAATCTTATTGGCCACGGATGAGAAAATGTAACAACCTGTTTTAACGCTGTTTAAACTGCGCGCTTCAATGCTTTATTAGGCGACTTTGATCAAATTTCGATTAACTTATTTCATTTTCGCTAATGTTAATTAAAAATTAATTACACATTAAAATTCCCTTTTTGGAAGCAGTCAATCAGAGAAAAAGAGTGCAGAGGAACTCTTTTGATGATAGAATTATTGTCCATTTATTCATTCTATTTGTAACGCTAGGACGCGATAATCAGTTGGAAGACGACGTTGTTAGAAACAAAACTGTTCTAATTGAAAGGAGAATATCATGCGGCGTAATAGAGCGTTCTTCGACCGCTCGTTGGCTCGTAACAGGCGTCTCCTTATCGCACGTCACGTGCATGCACGAGTTTAAAGAATGAAACAAAAAAAAACGGAGGAGCCTCGTTTAACTGGCTACGAACGGCTTGGCGAGTGACCGGGTACAAGTTAATCGTGAGTCGCCTTCTTGAACTCCCCCAGCGGCAGCTGATATTGAAACCGATTAAATCCAACGGCGAACCGGTTTTCTCGCGATAACAGCGACGGGTTCGGGCGTCACGTCGAGACGAGACATAAACAAAGCCGGATGATCGCCATTCCGCATATTGTCATAACACCCACGAATTTTTTTGCCATCGTACAGAACATACACGTGATCTCTATACTCCAAAATTGCGCAAAATCTTAACCCGCTGGCCTACGGACTTATCACTGATAGTAAAAATAGATTCTTCGTGCATCGAATGAACGGTATTACATTTTTGCGATGAAAAAATTGTAATACTGACAAAGATAGATTTATCAGAGGAATGTTCGGGTGTATAAAAATTATTTATGCGTACTCTCTTCCCCTCCCCCCCTCTCTCTTTCTCGTGTATATATAAAATCAAATCCTATAATACGAGATTAATTATAATGTTTTATTAATTAGTATCTTTCTGTTCAGGCTCTTGTAGATATCACGGCGCCTAAATTAATAATGTCAAGGGCCGTGCTTTTTATATCTTATGAGTTATATCTAATATAAAATCTAACTTTTGATACATTCTGATGTATGTAATAAGAATATGTTACATAAAGATTATAAAAACTTTATTCAAAAATTAAATAACAAAATATAAAATATTTGAAAAGGGAACAATAACTGATTTGTTTGTGTATTATACGATATACTACAGATCTGCTAACTTTCCATTAAAATGCCTATTTTTGTGTTTATGTAACATTTTTTAATTTTTTTATTCATGGAACATGGTCGGAGTAAAAGTTTGCAGTACTACTTTATTTGTATCATGTCTGCATGTGTTTTTGGCATTCGATAAAGTAGTTTTAACTTTAATTGTTTTTTTAATTACGGTACGACAATTTTTAACGGAGTTATGAGTAGTCAAAGTCAAAATGCTCTTTTCATTTAATACGCAATAATTCAATAACAAAAAATCTGACGAATATTTAAAAAAAAATGATTTTGGAGAGAAAATTCCAAGTTTTTAGTTAGAAAGTCGAAAATTTTCCTAAATTTTTTTAGGCACACAAATTACAGGCTCACGAAGTGAGAAAAAAATTTCGCATTTTGTCTAGTTCGTAGGTTATCTATACGTAAAATCTATTAAATTCACAGAAACTTAAAAGACATAGTAATCTTTCGAAAATTTTTTAAAATCCTTTTTCTTTAAAATCCTTTTCTTAAATTTAAATTTTATTAACTTTTAACTTTTAACGAAGTCATAGTTACTTGAATTTTTAAGTTTGTACTACGAACTTTTGTTCCAATCCACTTTCAACAAAAAAAAATATAACTATGGTATTTTCGATTTGCAGCTCTGCTGCAACTTTTCAATATTTGATAGAAGGTAAACACTATACTTGGAAATTAAATCTGCTAAAGTTATTTGAGACTGACTGAAAGTTGATTTTATCTCTTTAGAGATTACACAACTTTAATACGTACGCTAATCATGCTATATAGAAGAAATACGGTCTGTCATACAAGATCGGGTGTTCTACCTTTAGATAACTCGTTCACTTGAAGGGAGTTCAAAAACGTAATGATATACTCTGTCATGTTTCATAATTTAATCCTCAGTGTCGCTTTTGTTATTGCTGACATTGGGAGCTTTCCAACAAGAGACACAGATAACACAATGAATCATTACATTTGTTGTTTGCCAATGTTAAGCAAAGCTGAACTAATTACTGTGTTACACAGTGTCGCTTGTTGGGAAGCTCCCATTGTTGGAAGTTTAATAAAAGGAGAAAATAAAAAAAAACGATTTTATATTAATAATAAAATAGGTGGTGAATTTTAATGATTACAAAAAACAATAAATATTAATTAGGCTCTCGAGATATAACCAAACAATATAAATTTTAGAAATAGACAAATGGGAGTAAAATCTGCGCGGTAATTCGTGAGCTATAATTAACATTTATATTTCCCTTCGTATATAAATTAATATAACAGTATTGTTTTTAATGATTACTTATATCACTCTAAATTTCTTGCAGTAAAATCTCACTTTAAGAGAGTGAAAATACAATCACCCTTGAAACAAGTGAAAATATTTTACTTTTTAAAAAAGAGTTACAATTTTTACTCTTTCGGAAAAATGAAAATTGTCACTCTTTTTTAAGAAGTAAAATATTTTCACTTCGATTCGATTCTATTATCATTTCTCACTGGGAATTGAGATTAGCTTTGCGTGTAATGTAGAATGGGCTTTATGTCTTGCGTTATGAAATTGGCTGATTGCATTTATTTCGTATCATAGATCCTCTCGGGCAGGCAATGGCAAACCACCGAGAGTATCTTTGCCAAGAGAATTTCTTTAACAAAAAGCATCGTTCGGAATCGACGTTAAACAGTCCCATATGACTGTGTACAATCAGCGTGTGCACCACAGGCATATGAATGAGAAAAGTCATCACGCTCGGTCACGAGCAATAGGACTAAGATGATGATATGTATATATTAGATGTTAAACTTAATTCCTGACGTTTTTCGTCTCCAAAATTGATTTGTTTCGGAGGGAAATACCTTAATCAAAGTATTATTAATAAAGTATTATTAATTAGTAATAAAGTACAAATGGAGGAAATTACTTTGATTAAGGTATTCATTCATCTTTCCTTCGAAACAAATCAATTTTGGAGACGACAAACGGCAGGAATTAAGTTTAACACCTAATACATATACATATAGATATGTGTACACCCAGGCACAGTTGTCCTCAAAATTTTGACACAATTAATTCAACATACAGTTTGAAATCCAATCGTAATAATTCGTACTCTCTGTCACTTTGAATTATGTTTAACTATTGTAACGTCTCAAGTTTTCAATCTAACATTTTACTTAATATTTTATTTACGTAAATTAGAAAAAAATAAAAAAAACGTTCATATGTAGAAAAAAACATTCAGTATTATAATACATATCCAGTATCACTAACGATAAAGTACACCAATTTAGCAGTAAAATGAATTAAAAGATGATGGCTGATTCCGACAAATCCAACTTATGTTATTTAAAAAATTATATTTTCTTACGGTTTTAAGTAGATATATATAAACTTGAAAATATACATGACCAAAAAAACTTTAACCGTGAGGAATAAGAAAAGAATTTAGGGAACGTTACAATAAAATCATTTGAGAAATACATCTAAAGAGTTTGAGAGTTGTATCTAAAAAAAAAAGGGGAATACTCCATCAATCTCAAATTCCGCAATATTTGACTCGACAGTTGAAAATAATAGTACAAAAAAATATGTATCCTAACAGTGCGGTAAGATTTAGTTCACTATTAATATTTTTAGAGTTTTTTAGATATATTTGTATTATTTCAACAATTATCCGTTTTATGTTACCATTTTTATGTTTGTTTTTTAACAATCATTTTCCTTAATATTAAAGACAAGCACTTAACCTACTCAAAAACTTTGAAACAACATAATAGTGAGGTATTTACTGAAGTTAAACCCCACAAATGTAGAACGTGTGGTAAAGCGTTTAAAAATAAATGTCATTTGCACGAACATGAAAGAATCCATAAAGGTGAAGAACCTTATCAATGCGAGTTTTGTAAAAAAGCATTTAAGTGAGTATTTAAGTGAATAACAAAAATTAGACGAATTATTTGATAATTCGATCTCTATGCTCAAATTTATTGATAACAAATGACAAATATTACTACGGTCATTTTTTTGAAGTCAAAAAGGGCATCTAAAATATCACATGGAGTCGAAGTATTGCACTGATAAAAATTACAAGTGTATCGTGTGTGAGGAAGTTTTCAAAATTCAGCAGAGTTTGCGTTATCATATAGAAACGAATCATCGCCGTGAAAGAAAGTATAAATGTGACCAGTGTCCATCTATATTTGCCCATCCCGTGCACTTAAAAGAACACATAAAAATACATACAGGCGAGAAACCACATGTTTGCGAGCTAAGTGCTATTTAATGTAAAACTAAGTGCTAAAATTATTGTTAGTATTTTTTCCAATTATTTTTCATATAATCGTTTTTATTTTTACATTTCTGTAATCATAAATGTGCTGTATCTTAGGTTTGCGGCAAAGCCTTTCTTAAAAAATGTGACAAAAACACACACATTTTTGTACACAGCGATAAAAAGCTGTTTGAATGTTTGGTGTGTGGCAAGGGCTTCAAACATAGAGGGTCACTTCGTAAACATATGTGAAATATCATTCACTAGAAAACATTTAATCGATTTAAGCAAATTCTTATTTGTCTCCCTATTAATTCTGTTATATACTTATAACCATATTATGATAGATTATTGCAATATACCAAAACACATTTTATATATAAAAAATTATTTTTTTTAGGGTCACAAAAGTAATATCACCTGTATGACAAGTGAAGAACAAACTGCAACCGACAATGAAACAGATCAAGTACAATTATGACTACTCTTAACGATAATGTCCAACTGATGAAAGAAGTGAAGAATATAAATGTTATTTTATGTGAAATATTATATGCATAGATGGGAGTTTTCCAAAAGATATAATTTTTCTAGGAGATGCAATTGTCAGACAAAACATGAAACGATGCTTTCAGCGTGTGAGCGTAAAAACGAAATGTATTGAACATATCCTAAATGTATTGAACAATTGTCATAAAGAATCAGTTATAGTGCTAATTTACCTGGCTGCGTCTTTAGAATACAGTCTGATTTTAAGTTTCAATGTACGTGCTGACTATTATTTTTGTATATATGACTATTACTCATGTACTAATGTAAGTCAGGAAATATGAATTACATTAGCAACTGATATTATATAGAGCATTAGTAATTTGTTCTTGTTTTCAATTATTGAATTATCGTCATAATATTCTTATGATAAAGTTCTACGTAAAAATAGGGTGACAAGATGCAATGCTCGTGAAGTAGGACATCCATCATGGAAAAGTAGTACAAAAGTAGTACACTACCATTTTTTCACATAGAGACCGACGAACACTAAAAAAAAATGAAGGAAACGAAGAATAAAATAGAACCAGACATTGTTTGATCTGAGATCTGAATATTATTTTGTATTCCTTTTAAATTTCTTTTAAATTCATTTAGACAGTACAAACAAAACAACTTTATGTAAACAATTTCTAAACTTAAAATTAGATAAAAGAAAAAGCGAAGATGCTGAGTGCCAAAAGTACAAGCAAAAGTTACGAATTCGCAAAAGACATTTGATTTCGCGGAACGAATCGCACGTGCCTTCGGTGGCTGAACGTGGCTGAATGTATCGACATCTCTCCGTCTGCGTACGTGTCAATGTACTAGACGTGCACGAACGTGCCGACTGGTTCTCAACGTGATTGATACAATTGACTGATCCACGAGGAAAGAAGACGTGGGAGCGGTCACGTCCGGGTGTTAGGTATTGCACGTGATTCAACTGCCATGAGGAATTTCGGAGACCCAAACGCCGGGGGCAAGACAAGACCGACAAACGTGAGCGATCTGTATCGAAAACTCACGTTTTCACCGATTACTCGCTTATTGGCGTTATCATAATGGTCCGCTTCGCGCGTTCGCGATAAGCGTGCGATACGAGCGATACGATACGGTGCGTGCGATGCGTGCGTGCAATAAGTACATACGTGCGTGTGCCCGTTGCCGGTTGCGGCACGTTCGGGGCAAACGTGACGCCAGGCACGAAAAGAAATACCCAGCTAACCCAGCGGTACCGATAAGAAGCCGATTACGTCGACGGTTTGGCCGACGGATGTGCGTCGATGGACGATTAAACATAATTCTTGGAACGTCGCGACTTCGTGGCTTCAATGGGCCGCTTAAGCTGTCTGTTCATAGAAGCGTGGGATAAAAATCAGCAACATCGTCAGAAAAACGCCCTGATGAGAAGCACTGAGAAAAAAAAATTGTTCATCACTAAATTAATTTTGTTTTATTTGTCTTTATTTCTTTTGCTGAAGAATGTAAGCACAAGAAAACACAGAAAATACAAAGTGTCCAAAATTGAGACATAAGATCGAGGGGGTAACCACTTAATGTAATCTTGGGACAGAGTCCTCGAAATCATTATAAAATTCGTATGAAATCTCTACGTATAATCCGATAATTACACATACAACCACGAGAAATTATTGTATAATATTAAAATTAATTAAATAAAATTGTATATTTTATCAAATTACTTCATATGTAGTGAAAAAAGTTATTTGTAATCAGATAAAATCATATGAAATCATGTAATCTGCGGGACAATATTTCAGCTAGTGGTTACCCCCTCGCATAAGATATCTTTGGTATCTAAAAAAGGTCTTAAAGACGTCTTATTTTGGATTTTGTTTAAGTATATATTTAAATAAGAATATGTAATATGTTTGGCATAATTCTCTTCATCAAAAGAAGTAAAAAGCTACAGTTGGTTACTATTTATTGGGCGATCCGATACTTTTGAGAAGATACTTTTGCAGCAGCAATTTTTTTTCTTCGCGAACCGTTTTATATTTCCTATCGACTTGTCAGAGAACACAGTCACGCCTGTTGTATTTTTATTCAGGAATTTTTATGCTTTAACGTTAAAATAAAATGAGAAAGAAAATGCTGAATAACGATGCAAGGGAAGGAAAAAGTCGGCCCGCGCGATAGCTCTGAGACGATCGGTGCAACGCAAATTGACATTTCTGAAGGGGGTTCAAACTGCTCCCTCTGACCTTTCGGCGCGCATCATTAATGAAGCAGATATCTAATTTTATGGTGCGTGTTATGATACGGCAGCAATAGTGCCGTTTTATCGTTGGCTATTTATGGTCGCGCGGAATATGGTTTCTCACGGAGAGTTAATCTTTGCGACCTCCAAGGCAAATGTAGTCTGCATAACAACGCTACATAAACAATAGTTTTATGTGCAGCTGATACACGTTATTTTCTTTAAATAAATGGATACGCGACAATTTTTTTTATAAACATATAGAGTGTAAAAATCTTTTTCAGACGAAAACCATCTCGTTATAAAAAATTCTTTTCAGTATTTTAAGATACTTATTAGCATTATTAGATTGACGATTAATTCAATTTGTGATATTACTATTTCAGTTTTAATTTAGGACTGCGTTTTTAAAACCGGCTGAGTTCAGCCGCAATTTAAAGTACTGCATAAGAAAAATGTCTGGTTGAAAATAAACTAGAAGATTCTGATTATGTCAATCAGAATTTCAATATTTTAACAAGAATTGTAGATTTAAGATTTCTGAGAAGTCGCCGTGATCGTATTGAATTGTGATGTCATAAGCGAGAAATGACGCGTTAAAGTGTGTTGCACTTGTAAATAAAAAAAAATGAAATAATGAGATCGCTTAAAAACACTTGCAAAAATAGGCCGAAGCTGTCGTTATCCTTCCTGATAGTCAATAAATACAGTCGTATAAGACACGTGAAGTGCATTTATTAGCGTTTACAAATGCGCATGCGTAGCCTAGTTTTACTTCAAGTATCTTTTAACTATTCAGGAATGTTAAAAAGAAAATTCTGATTCATTCACATTTTCAATCACATGGAATTTCAATTAATCTATAACCAAACATTTTTCTCAGTGTGAAAAATGTATATATTTAAAAAATTTATTGATATCCATACATCACATCAATTCAGGAATGTTAACCAGAAAATTCTGATTCATTCACATTTTCAATCACATGGAATTTCAATTAATCTATAACCAGACATTTTTCTCAGTGTGAAAAATGTATATATTTAAAAAATTTATTGATATCCATACATCACATCGAGAATTTGCAGCAATATCGTTGCAAAATCTCCGCAATATTGCTGTAACAAGCAATGTTGCAGCAGTGTTACTGCAACTTTTGTACAATTTTGTACTGTAGTGGAATATTATTAAGCACCAAAATCTCTATATTTCCGACCGCATTTGGCGCTTCTTTACCTAATTAACACTAAAAACATTCGTTTAAAAATGCCCATTAAATTTTAATTTCAATCATTGAACCTCGTGGATTATTTTATCGCAAATTCCTATTTTTAAACTTATGTTTTAAATATATATGTAATTGTACACACATACACACACACATTAACATATATACATGTTTTTTATTTTAGTATTATGTAAGAAATTAAAAAAATTTAATTGTAAAGATTAAATAAAAAATGAGGCACACAATTTCGACTCGTCGTTTACTATTAGAATTAGGAGAAATATTTTTTTTCAGTATGACATTGAGTGGCAGCTGTTATCGTTTGTTGGATAAGTGAACACGTGGCAGTAAGATATCGCCTACTCGCGGCGACCGTACCTACTTTCGAAAACTAAATCGCATTCTACCGCGAGCAACCTCGTACTGCGGCTGTCACGTAAGAACCGGATTTCGTACTCCAGACGCGTATTTAGGGCGGAAGTGCAAGTCTGGCGACAGTTTTAACTGGTGGTCACGGCTCTGTCACTCAATTCCTTTTACAGACTGGCCATGTCGAGAGCGCGCGATAATCTATCAATGGAACGAACGTTCCACTTTGCTTATTTTTCATCATGACCATATTAATTTGTTTAAAATTCAATGAAACATTAAGTGTTATTAAGTCTTGAGGAAATGAGTGTTATTTGACAAAAGTGAAGTTTTGCTAAGCTTATATGAACCGAACTAGAATCTATTATAATATTTTAAATAAAAGAGTTAAAAATTGTTGCGAAATGTGAATAAAAGAATGCGAACGTAAAGTTCCTTCTAATTGTAAGAATTTTATTATCTCGATTGAGGATATAATAATAATAATAATAATAATGTAATCTTCTTACGGACTCTCCCAAATTCAACAACCAAAAATCCAAAAAAATCAGGGCGAATGAGAGTTAGCGTGGTAGTTAATACGCAATTTTAAATTTTTATTTCAGAAAATAGAATCTTTATTCCAAAAAATAGAAAATAGTACGTTTCAGTTCACTTTGGAATCATCTTCAGCAATACAATTTCAAAATATTAATCCCTCCATGTCCAAGAAAAAAACCCGAAAATCAGATTAACAGATTTGATGTTGTAACGTATTCGAAACATTAAAACAATTATCTTATAAATATTTCGAAACCATTTTATCCAACAAGTTACAAATTAACATTAAAAAACTAGTGATTCACCCCAAGATATAAAAAGAATTCGTCTCGACATTGGATTAAAATCAATTAAAATTTATTACCACTAAAGAGTATCAAGTTAAAAAAAGCGTTTTTTTTAAATTCGCAAGTAATTTAATCAATTTTTCTGAAGTGCATGGTAAAAATTTTGTAAATATTGTATTTTACCACAACTACCATATTTTCAGAGTAAATTTTAAAAGAAAATTCTCCGTGTAATAATAATAACAATACCAGCGAGAAATAACTCATCGACTGGATGTCAAGTCAATATTGATACGAAGTAATATCGATAATTCCAATGTTAACTAGATGTCAATTTGACATTTAATCGACAGCCATTTTTCGCTGAAAATGTATTATAGGAAAAAAAATTATAATTTCTAATAATTACAATACCTAGTCGATGTATGCGAAAGGCAAGATAACTGCGATATTATTGAAAAGAAGAAAAAAAGAGGAATGCGGATAAAATCGAATATGAAACAATAGATTAAAATATTTTATAGCACTACATTTGTACAAGATGAAAGGGAAGAGAATACTTTTCATAAATTCCAGAATAGAAATTTTATAAATTTTAAAATAAAGATGTTTTTATTATAGATAGTTAAATGTATGTCGTTTATCTGCATCTCATGTTTACTAATTAAGCAACGTTATTCCTTTTTGTATCATATATCTTGCACTTAATTGCAGCTACACTAGGAACTATCGCAGCTGTTATCGTCGCTAATTGCGATAATCGTTGTTAATTGTGTGACCTGGACGTCTTTTACGATGCGGTTGTCGTACCCGCTCGTTGTAGTGCAAGTATATCTTTCTAGAAAGAAATTCAAGTCGCAGAACTTCTAATTTCTGTCTGAAGAAAGTGATGCTATAAAAAGTGATTGTAATTATTGCAATTTTAATTTTTCGAAAATATAGAGAGAAGATCGGTAATGTATTACTCTTCATTGTCAAGAAATTATATATTAGTATAAATAATAGAATAGAAAATAGTGATAACGAATGGTTGACAGACAACCGAATGCAGAAGTATTTCCGCAATTTAATAAAATATTGATATCAGAAATTATTCGCAAGTAATTTGCGATATTTTTCAGTAATTCTACACTTGATAAAAAAAAATGCACTTTATCATGTCGAAATAATTTTACGCGACACAGAAAAAATGTCACTACCATGTGTTTCATCAGATTACTGTGTTTTATCAATTATTCATAAAGTGATGGCGAATAATTACTAATTCACAATTTTTTCAGAAATTCTGCAGTTGATAAAAAAAGAACACAATTTCACTAATTGTTTAAAAAAGAATATCTACTTGCTTATTGTGCTTGGAATAATTTTAAGCAACGTAAAACAAAATCTCTGCCATATGTTTTCTCAGAATACATTGTTTTCATTTGTGCTAGTCAGCTGGTGTATTTATATACAAAGTGCAGGTATTAATATAAAATCATATTTCTCTTTTTTATATAACAATTACTTTGTACATCCATCGCGTAGAACTAAAGTACAACAAAAGGAAAGGTTCTCGTCGGGAAAGGTACTCATTGGGAAGAAGTCAACGTCATTAATGCCGATCAGGTTTCAGCTTTTCCGCAACTACGTCCTGAGCTGGTCTTTCGTTGCTGCGGTCCACCGCTGCAGGTCGTTGGAAACTGCGGACGGAAAGGAAGGCAATCATGAGAATCGTGACGGTGCACCGCGAGAAGAGCGCTCTATAGTGTACGGTGCGGCAGCGGGCAGGAGCAGGTAGGTGAGAGCTGAGGGGGGAGAACGTTCGGACCGCGTTACATTCCACGTGATCGAGAGAAGGGCACGCCTCGGTCGCGCGGAGTCACGCGCGCGACCACGCGTTCACCCTTCCCGACACGTGCACGCTACTACACGCAATGTGTACACGACGGCGACGGCGACGGCGGCGATACACAACGGCGGAATGGTGCTGCCCGATGACATCGTCACCGGTGCGGTTTATTGCGCAAATTGCGGCACGCCGAGATCGCCCGTCCCGCCACGTCTCTCTTGCTGTTTCACTCGCGCGGACTTGCATAATACGGGAAAGTAGATGGAAAATAGTCCGGGCTGCGAGACGGCCTCGCATACGTTTTCTATCGTTAAAACAACTAGATAAATCTAACAATAATGAGACAAGATAATTTCTTGGGTTACTATACCTTTTTTTACCGGATATTTATGATAAATTTAAGAACATTATTAAGAATCTTAATGTCAGATTATGTTTCTTTAGTTTAAATAAACTTGACGGAAAATCATCAAAGCTCAGAAAGACGGTTTACCACACGATTCTAAGGAAAATGTTGTATACAAGATTAATTGTAAAAATTGTGATGCTTCCTACGTGGGACAGACAGGTCGTAAGTTAAAGACTAGAATTAATGAACACAAAAATGATATTAATCCTCGAACACTCACTTCTTTTCGGTACCTTTGGACGACACACATGGGTCATTCGTGTCCAACTCGATTTGCTCTTAAAGTGCTCGAAAAATTCTGTAAGAATGATAAATTACAAATTAATAAAAACTAATAAGTTTTTATAGACTCCTTTAACTAAAACAATTCTGTAAGAATTCACACATATTCTTTAAGCTCTCTACTAAATTATTTTGGAATTTAGGCTCTTAATTGTCCGTTTTTTTATTTAATGTTTAATTTTTATCTCAAGAGCCCAATACTGTAAGAATTCACACATATTCTTTAAGCTCTCTACTAAATTATTTTGCTATGCAAACATTGGAAAAAATGTTTAGAAAAATTATGAAAATTACTTTCTGCACCAGAAAAAGAATATAATTCAGTTTTGATATAAAAATTGTAATTTTGATTTTTGAAGAAAAAAGCAGTTTTTGATTTTATTAAAGTACAAAAATGATTATTTTTAATGGATGGACACGAAAGACTCATGTGTGACGTTCGAGGGTTAATAAAAAAAGTGATAATTTATCTTTTATTTTCAGAACATAGATTAGAATTTGACTATGAATTTGATTGGAATAACACAAAAATTTTAGATAATGAGACATTTTTTAGTAAAAGATTGGTGCCGGAGATGCTCAATATTAAAATGCAAGAGAATGGATTAAATTTGAAATCAGACACATAATTCTTGCACCATGCTTATACGAATACAATACATAAATTTTAACTCGGTTTTGAGATCATTTGACTGTACTCCATTTTCTATCTATGTATTTTGTTTATTCGACGACATTTACTTTCTTGACATTGTTGTTTCCGTACTTACAATATTTAGTCTTTCATGTTAATTTACATATGTGACTCTGCTTTGACACTGTGAATATGTCGCTAAAGATGCTTGGCGTTGTGATATTCTTTTTGCCGATCGTGATTTAATTTATTGTATTTTATTGTGCAGTAGGTAAGTTTTCATAATAAATAGGTGATCTTTCTTTATGATAACTGTCTTTTTGTATACATTATTTTTTATTTAGCTCACACTTAGTCTAACAGCTAAATGACAGTTACATACTCCAAATTTCATAATCTGGGGACTCCTTCGATGCACTCGATTACTTTGATTTGCGACTACGTGAATTGTATTAAGGAAGTGGTATTATACGAGACTACCAAGATGTTTGGAATTATTTATCAAAATATATATACAGACGGTGTCAGGTATGTTTTAACACCTGAAATTGTACGAGTATTGGGATCATAATCCAAATGCATTATGATTTCAATACTCGTACAATTTCAGGTGTTAAGGCATACCTGGCACCGTCTGTATACTGAGAAAAAAATTTGTTCAATGAACTAAACACATTTAATTGTTTGCAGATTTAGTTAATTCAACAAATTTTATTTAATTGTATTTAATCTTAGGCTGCTTAACATTGAGCAGTTTGTTAAGCAGACTGCGGTTAAATTCGAGTAAATAAAATTCGTTGAATTAACTAAATTTGCAAACAACTAATTGTATTTAGTTTGTTAAACAAATTTTTTTTCTCAGTGTAATACTTAAAAATATATGTTGATATAATCGTTCCAATTACTGCGAATTTAGGCTCTTAATTGTCCGTTTTTTTATTTAATGTTTAATTTTTATCTCAAGAGCCCAATTTTAATTATTGTTTGTTTTTCATTGGTCGGACGCGTGCACGATATTTACGAAAGGCCGGGGCATCTCACTAAAGAATACTATACTTCATTTGTGATATCACGATTACCACGATGTAAAAAAAAACGGGTGTAAGGTGTCGTTATATAAAGCTATACGATATAAAGTCGCTATTAGAAATTTGCCTCAAATTATATTCAGCCATTATTATATATACACAATGTCTTGAAAAAGAGTACCTCAATTTTCAATCTTTAAAACTGAGATTTATTTTTCAGAATGAGCTTTCACTTTAAAAGTTTTAGAGAGTAAGAATACCAGCCTATACAGCACAGAATTTCCAGCAATATCGTTGCAATAATGCTGCAATATTACTGCAATATGCAATATTGTTGCAATGTTGCAGCATTGTTGCTGCAACTTTTGTGCTGTGTAGGGGAGGTGTAACATTGCGCGTAATGACAGCTGAATTATAATTTGAAGCAAATTTCTAATTAATAGTAAATTATTATTTCTAATAGCGACTTTATATTAGACTAATTAATGGTTGAAGGCTCTGTTGACTTAAATCAATAATTATTCAATAACTTTATATTAGCTTATAAAATTTGAGGCCAATTCTGAGACCAATTGGTCACAAATACCGTCATTACTTTGAACGACTAAGCATCTTTAAAATTGATTCACCTAATTAATCTTTCACACCATACAATAAATTTTTCAAGTGTATTGATCGATTACGGAATAGAAAAGTTCTCTAGTCTCCAGAAATTTTTTGACAAATTTTTGAAGGAGATTGATTGGCTACGAGGACTGCGTTTTCCATTTGGCATTCACAGCGCTCGTGAACCTTATTTTTCCTTGTTTAACATTTAATAAATAACAAAGATGAAACGACTCTAAAAGTGCTGTGTCAAATGGAACGTAGCCAAGATAAAAAATTTCTGAAGACTAGAGAACTTTTGAATTATGTAATCAATCAACATGCTTGAAACATTTGCGCGACAGATGTACGACAAGTTTTTTATATAACACGCCATATACCACGAGGCACGTTGAATTAATGACCCAATAGATTTGATTAGATTTCATTTATTTGCTACAATTACAAAATTTTTAGTTGCTTGTAAAAAAAGTAGAAATATAAAAAAAACATATCTTATTTCTCTAGAATCGGTTATAATATTATTAAAATTACATTTAAAGTTAACATGATAAAATTTTAATAATTTAAAACATTCAAACTTATTTTCTGGAAAACTTTATTTTTCAATCGTAATTTTTGAACGACAGAGCGTTTTTGATGATAAAATCGATTACTAAATAATAAAGAACGATCGCGAGCTAATAAATCTATGTAACTTATTTTAAATCATATAATAAACAAGACGGAATTTTTTGGTGCAAACTAACATTTTATAAAGGATACCTTTTCTAGGTATTTTACAAATATTTTTTTCTTTTAATCGCAGATGCAATTTATTTCAAATTTACGCACATCATTACATGGAATAGTAATCTCTCTTCGTGACATTATTATTAAAGTTGGGGGAAAAAAGATCTCTTGAAAAAAAAAGAAGTTGTTTATAAAAAACTGACCTACATCGTAATAATGTTTTTTCCGCTTCTCTCTTTTTCACCAGCTTCTCTTTTTCTCGCATTTTTTCCCCCCGCTTTCTGTCTCAACGTCGGAATGCAACGCAGGTATTTAACGAGGACGCGATACGCAACGACAGTGTGTTCCGTACGTACCTGTCGCGCATCGAGCGAGCGAGCGCTCGGAATTGCAAAGCGCACCTTGCTCCACCGAAGAGGTCGACACGGATTCCGCTGTCGGCAGTGGAGAAGGGGGAAGAATGCCTGTTCGCGCTGCATTTAGCTACGAGCGGCACGCTTTTGCCCTCGAGTAAATTGATCCAGCCCTTTCCTTCCTGAGAAACACGCGCAAGATATATATCTCTTCTCGATAATATAATTCGATCGTCATAAATAATGAATTATGTTACTTTTTTATTACCACTATTATTATCATTGTTACGGAGGAATTATAAGTAATATTTTTATTAAGTATTTAAAAAATATATTTTTATCTCTCTCTTTTATAAAAATCATGTTAACTATGATGACATTTTGTATTATTATCATTATTACACTGAGAAGGAAGTGTTTGACATTTGTGATTATAATTGTAAGATAAATAATTATGGTCGAGTGCTTAATTAATAGTTGTTATTGCTTGTTAGTATAATAATAATTATTATTATTATGTTTATATGGGTACCGACAATAACTATAAATTATAGTTAAATTTTAGTAATTGTAAGTATTTTTTTTTCAGTGTATAGATTTATATAAATATTTATTCCACGTGTAAGTGAAATTTTAATTTAATTGGACATTTAAAGTGCAAAGGTACTTGCAGTAAAAAGATTTTTAGAAATATGTAGTCACGTGAAAGAATTGAGGAAACTCGTTCCGTGCACCCGAGAAAGCCGATCGACCAAATTTTCGTAGGCGCGTGTCAAGTTCCACGTGATTAAGCAGGCCGCCTGCGGCGGCGAGATTAAAGCTCGAGAGCAATTAACAGTAAGTCGATAAAAAGAGTGGTCGCGGCTAACGTGGCACGTGCGGCTTTTTCGTTTCCGTTTCGAAAGCGTCGGCCACGTAAGGCTGCAAGGCAACACGCGCCGGACTAGAAAGCGCCGGTATTTTGTTAGGATTATGTAAACTAAGCCTCGCAGGAGGATGGCCATTTAAAGGTGACACGATGAATAATCGCTCACGGAAGAGCCGTTATGTCACGCATCCATTCTGCGTAAATAGCTTCGCCCGTTCACCGAGTTGTTACGTTTCACGCATCACTTTTTTCTTTAATAGTCGATAAGGTCTCAGATCGAAGATTCTTGATAATGGTATTGATGATTTATTTATAGCGTTATTTGTGGCGCAAAATATTTTACTATTTTCGCCGCTTTAGGAAAGCTAGGGCGATTAAGTGAAAGTAAATTGCCCTAACTGAGGAACAAAGAGGGATAATTGACGTCTCTCTGTTAGTTGATTCAAATCAATGCAAGGTGTTTGCTCTACATACGTGACTAGAATAAATATTATCGAAGAAAACCTAGAAACTTTGAGTAAAAACCCAGAAAAAATCAATTTTTTACCGACCCTGAAAATTTTTTACTCAGATATATGAGTGTCCAAAGAGGGAGGAGAGTTCTTTCTAGTTAGATTAAACTCGCACTGAAAAAATGCATATAATTTTACATGGAAATTACACGTTTATGACCGAAAAATTACTTAAATATGATTGGAAATTTACTGAAAATTATAAATTGCCAATCATATTTCGGTAACTTTCCAGTCATAAATGTATAATTTCCATGTAAAATTGCATGCATTTTTTTCAGTGCGCTCCGAAATTCATGATTATAATTGATAAAAGCAAATATTTTTCCATTCAAAATTAAGAACGAGAAGTAAACAGTTCTAAGCTCTAAAAAATGATATCAGACATCCAAAGAAAATACACATTCAAACATGGACATATCTAGAATTTCCTTTGGAGAGAATAATTTGTTAATTCTATCACATAAACAGCAATTTTTGGCGATAATGAATTGCTTTTTTCAGTCGTTTTCTAACCAATTTATGACTAATTCTAACTAATTTTCTGAGAAAATTCTAAATAGTTTTAACCTATTCTAAACTAGTTCCTAACCAATTCCCAAGCAATTTTTATAGAAATATAATAATAATTAAATTAATATAATTAAAGTAATATATTAAACTCTTTACGAATTTTATGTGTTATATACAAATTAAAAATTAGATATTACGAGATATTAGGAAATATTAATGTAATATATAAGTTACGCATATCTTTCTTAACAGCTGCTTTTATATATTTATATTTCCTTTTTCGTTCTCTTGCTGCTGGTAAACGTACATCCATTTTACTTAAATTGTTTAAATATTTACAATTTCACGTTTTGCGTTTTAATTATGACTGACAGTCGAAGAATCGAGTTTTTCTATTACTATAGTATATTTATTCCGTTACTATGGTAACAGAAAAACTCGATACTTCGACTGTTAGTCATAATTGTGAATAGTTTTCAGTAAATGTTAATAAAACGGAATTTCTAAAATGAAAAGTTATACATTAATTAAATTTATTAGTGATAAGAAAAAAAGCAGTAGGAACATATATAATCAACAAATGTTAATCGTTTTCTCCCTATAAACAATAAACAATATTTTTTTTGCTTTTAATTTCTAATATACATATATGGTTATACTTACTGTTGATTCTTACCTAGTTTGTGACTAAAAACTGCTCATGAAATACTGCCCAATATTTTCAGAATTTTTGCTGAACAGAAGTTGGACAGTATTTACTTATTATTTTTCTTATCTAGTTCCTGACCAAAAATTGCTCATGAAATACTGCCTAGTATTTTCAGAATTTTTACTGGACAGAAACTGGACATCATTTACTTATCATTTTTCTTGTTTAGTTCCTGACCAAAAATTGCTCATGAAATACTGCCTAGTATTTTCAGAATTTTTACTGGACAGAAGCTGGACAGCATTTACTTAGCACATTTTTTTTGTTTAGTTCCTGACCAAAAACTGCTCATGAAATACTGTCCAGTATTTTCAGAATTTTTACTGGACAGAAACTGGCTAGTATTTTATTACTATTTTTTCGTGCATAGTTTATGGCCAGTAACTGGCTATCAAACAATAGTCAGTATTTTCTGGATAAGTTTTGAATAGTTACTGTCTAATTAATCCTATTCAAGAAAAACTATCCAGTTTCTGATTAGTGACCAGTTTTTTCTTGAAATTTTTCTACATGGGTATATGTACATATTTCTGTATACGTGATGCATCGGCACATCTTGTAATCGAATATAAAAAGCTCTCGTTGTGAGTGCAGAAAATCCTCTGCAGCACAATACTGCAGATTCCTTCCTTCCCTTCTTTCCGTTAAAAAATAGCCCTTGCGAAAATTAAAGTTGAATTGATTATGCGATCGAATGAATGATATGAAGAAGGGGACTTTTTTCTAAAAGTCACTAATTAAAAACTGTGACAACCGGCTCCGGTCTCCTCTAAATTTATTATTACTTAGACATAATTTTTTCCATGCGAACCATTTTTTAATTTATGATAACTTATCAAGAGTTGTTTCTGCTTATGTATAATATTAGGTGTTAAACTTAATTCCTGCCGTTTTTCGTCTCCAAAATTGATTTGTTTCGAAAGGAAAAGATGAATGAATACCTTAAACAAAATAATTTCCTCCATTTTTTCTACTTTATTACTAATTAATAATACTTTATTAATAGAGAAAAGACCCCTATTATGAGATACCGAATTCATTTTGGATAAATGCTAGAAGTCTATGGGTAGAACTTAAAAGTAACCACTAGCTGAAATATTGTCCCACAGATTACATGATTTTATCTGATTACAAACAATTTATTTTTCACCACTATGAAGTAATTTGGTCAAATATATAATTTTATTTAATATTATACAATGATTTCTCATGGTTGCATATTATCGGATTATATTAGGTGTTAAACTTAATTCCTGCCGTTTTTGTCCTCCAAAATTGATTTGTTTCGAAGGGAAGATGAATGAATACCTTAATCAAAGTAATTTCCTCCATTTTTTCTACTTTATTACTAATTAATAATACTTTATTAATAATACTTTGATTAAGGTATTTCCCTTCGAAACAAATCAATTTTGGAGACGAAAAACGGTATGAATTAAGTTTAACACCTAATACATAGAGATTTTATATAAATTTTATAATGATTTCGAGGATTATGTCCCACGATTACATTAAGTGATTACTTCCTCTGATATGAGCTCCTTTCTTCTCTCATTTTTCTCTTCCTTCTCGCTTCTCGCTGCGTCGAATCGACAGAGAATTTGAGACCGATGACGGATTTAGCGCGGGAATTTGATATAAGTGGAAAGAGGCGATCTCTCTTAGTCGCGACAAAGTAGGTAAGTACGAACTTGACGTATGCAAACGTAAGACGAACGTAAGGCGCGCGACCGGCGCGACGCGAAAATAGCCGGATTTATCCTGTGCACGACGCGAATGAAAATAAACGTGATCTGTGGCAACTACGGGTTATTCTTGATCCGGCCTCGCCTATTACGCGCGACGCACGCATCCACCTTTAATTCAATTCGCTGACGAATAGTCAATCCTTCCGGTCCGATTATAAACGGATCTTTGCGAGGAAAAAGTTCGCGACGCTCATAAATGACGTTCCAATATTCCTGTAATTCGAGGAATTATAGCAAGGAATTTTCATATCTCTCACGTTCGCTCTTATAAATTAATCCTTATATAGCATATATTTTTAGCACCGTTTGTGGATCATTCGCGTCCAAATCAATTTTATCAACATTAGCCCTCGAATATCACACTTATTTTCGGTACCTTTGGACGCTAAATTCGTGTCCGACTCGATTTTAAGGCTCTTAAAGTGCTCGAAAAATTCTGTAAAAATTTACACATATTCTTTAAGGTCTCTACTAAATTATTTTGCTATGCAAACGCTGAAAAAATGTTTAGAAAAATTATGAAAATTACTTTCTGCACCAGAAAAAGAAAATAATTCAGTTTTGATATAAAAATTGTAACTTTGATTTTTGAAGAAAAAAGCAGTTTTTGATTTTATTAAAGTACAAAAATTATTATTTTTAATGGATGTGGACACGAAAGACTCATGTGTGATATTCGACAGGCTATTCATACAGGATATTCATACAGGCTTTAGTAAAAAGTGTATATGATATTATATATTAAGCACCAAGATTCTCGCTTTCACTGAAATCAGAATTATTTCTCTTATTTGATTTATTCTTATCGATCTAAATTTTATCTAATTAATTAGTTAAAAGCTTATAGAGAATTACTATACATTTCTGAAAAGTTCAAAAAAAGAAATTATTACTACAATATTTTATTAATAAAAAAATTAAAATAAAACATTTTAGCAATAAAGTTTTTGAAAGCCTCTTTTTTTAGAAATTTAAGAAGGTTTGGAATATTATAAGTAAACAATCAACGTGTATCATTTAACGATAGACAGATATTAAATTATAATAGGAACGCATTTTTATGACTCGACGTCTCGTTTATTGCTTAAAAAGATTTTTTTTTAATTGTCTGTGTGTAATGCACTTGGCGCGCAACTATTTTCGTGTTTAAACGAAACGATCTTCACCGGACGCCTCTCGGCTCTCGCTTCGCGCTTTCCTCGACGTTGACACGTTCGCGAGCAGCTGTTGAACCTGTAGTTCCGGATCCTGCTTGTGAGACGAGCCAATTTAAATTCCTTCGTCGGCGCCCGACGAAGGCCCTCCTCTATGCGCCGACCGGCATGAAATTATGCGCTGCTTAAACAGCGACCGTTTAAGCGCTGTCGTCGTCGTCTCGGACTACGTGACTTTTTAGCTTGAAAGCAGGCAGGAATGCGCGGCAATAAATATCGACGTGCCTTTAAATCAGGACGGTGACATTCCTCTGACGATTCTCTCGAATATCGACGATAATATATTAGATGACATTCAAAACGAAAAATTGCAGGCGTTAAACTGCAGTGAAACAAATTATTCGATATTAGACGATGAGAATGTATCAGTCAAGACTGTTAAGAGAGAAACTCTATTTTCAGTCAAAGCAGATCTTAGATCAGTGCTTAATTGTACTAACAGGTAAATATTTGCAGATACATTTTTCAATTTTATAAATTGCGTGCCGATTTACTTTGTCGGACTTGCAGTTATAAATTGAAGTTGAAATATTAATATTAAATTAAATTAAATTGATCAATTTTAATAACGATATTAAGTATCTTAAAAACTGTAAATAATTCATTTTATTGCGAAAAATATTATTTCAGTAATTAAACGAGTAACCGAGATTATTGAAACCTGTTTATCTCGTTATAAATTACAAAACTTTATCGAAAAATTCAATTTTAACCTTTAAGTAGGTAGGTGACTACAGCACTATATATATATAATTATCTTAAAAACCTTGTTTTGAAAAATAAAAATAAAAAGTATTGCCCAGAAGTCTTAAGTTTGTTATTTTTACATTCCTCTGTCTCATAAAAATTCAACTTTATAAACGCTATTAAAAAATATAATTATAAAAATATAATTTTTAGAGGTGTTTTGAGCCTCACTACTTAAATGTTAATTCTTATAATAGCATACGCAATGATTTTTCGGTCATTTACTACATATAATAAATTGTTCATATCTTATACTATTAAAAATTATAAGTGATTCTTACATATAATATATTTTAACACCTTTAAAAAGTATTTATAAGGCAGTATAATAAAAAAATTGTATATATAAATATTATAATTAATTACACTTGATGCTTTTAGTATTTCAAAAGAAAGAAATGCGCAGCACACAAACAAACCATCGCGTGTATTAATCCTGAAACGCTATCGATACGTAATTTTACGTACAAATAAATAAGATCATTGAGTGCCAAGCTATGCCGTCTGTAATTATTAGGAGGTCCAATATGCCATGCTAAAAGCGGAAACAAGTTTTTAATAATTCTGTCGTTTTTTATACATATATATATCAATTTGGACTCTCTGGCGATCCCGGTATTTCAAGGAAAAGAAGTGCGCAAGACACGAATATTCTATTGTGCCCATCGAAGCTCGAATTTTCGTAACCAAAGGCAACTCTTGGCGAATTTCTCGCTGAAAAATTAAATTCGGAGAATGTCAATGCCGAACGACATAAACAATAAATATCTACATCTATCACGTCGAACATCGACGAAGGCCGAGCCTTCCGTCAATCATCGCACCTTGTAAAACTTGCCCGTTTGTCCTTGGCGAATTAGAACATTCGCTCGCTCGGCGCGTAATTTAGCGCTCGCTCGTCACGGCGACGCTCCCTTTTCGTTCTGGTATTTCGTGTCCCGCGCGGTCCGACCGCGGCGCGGCGACAACGCCCTGAGGTCCTCGCGTTCCCAAGAATGCAATCTCCCCCGTCCTACACCCGGTATACTTGAACCTGAAAGTCCCACGGAGCGAGCGCGTTTCCTTCACCGCCGCCGATGCGACGTCCGCCGAGGACGTAAGCACCGACCCTTTTATTCGCTCCAATAGAATTTCTCACGCCAGAAATAGTGGTGCTCGCGTGGGTGGGACGTGCACGTGCTGCGCAGCACAAACTTAGAGCGCGTCATCATATTTATACCCGAGGCACGATCAATCGTTCTTTCACAAGCCGCCGTTACGTTATAAGATGCCTGCAGTTCGACGTCACGCTCTCCTCGCCCTCGCCTCGCGGCGAACAGCGTAGACTGAGAAGGTCCGCTGTTCTCTTTCAAATGTCAGCGATAATCTATCTCTCTCTCCGGATGCTCCTTGCGATCCGTCGAAAATTTGAATAATAAATAAACGAGATAAGGAGAGGGACTCGAAATTGACATTGACAACGATAAGACGGTTGCAAGAAGGTTATGGAGAGCGTACAAAGTCTATACAAATATAATGTAGATACATATTTAATTTAAAAAATGAAAGAAAGAATTTACAAAGATGTAAATATGTTGTAGACGAACAACGTAAATTATCATTGTTAATTCAAATTTATATATGGGCAAAAGGCACTTAAGTAACTTATATCACGTTGAAAAGCCATAAATTATTTATTTCTATGTTAAATAAAATTTCTATATTTAAACTCGTTTTCTTCAGTGACGAATAAGATTTGCCTTAACAGGAAAGTGACACAAGTAAAAAATTAGTATTTTTTAAAAAGAATAAAATATCTTTTAAATAGAATAAAATATAATTATGAAATACAGTTTTGTGGAAAAAACGACACATTTGTAGTTCATTTATTTATATAGAAAAGAATTATATTTATATTCAAAATATTGCAAGAAAGAATTCTTTACCGTTCGATAATTTGTTGCAATAATTGAAGAGAACAGATTGGATCGGAAAGAAATATATCGACAAAAGTAATTTAATACTTTGCAAATATTTAAATAATAATAGCAGAATAATAATCTTATTAAGTGCAATTTATATATAATATAAAAGAATAAAGTGTAACGGACTAAAGCGATTGTAAATAAAAAGTGATGCCGCAAGTATTGATATAATATTACTAGAATTGGTATGTTTGAATTTTAAAAATCAACATAATTTAAAAAAATACATTATATTTAAAAGTATTACGTGAAAAGAAATTGAAGTTTTAGAAAGTACATATTCACTATCTCAATGGATTTTTTAATGGTATTGTTTGGATCAAATATGACCTCACAGTATTAAAACGTTTTTTGTTTTACTGCAATTAGATATTTAAAGTTAATTTAAACTGTATTATATTTTTTTTTTGAATTGTGTGTTTAAGCAAAACATTATGTTTGAAAAAAATTAAATAATAATATAAAACATCTTCCTCTGCAGTTTATTTATAAAAAATAAGCTGCAGCTTATTTATAAAAAAATACACATTTAAGCAAAGGTCGTCACATTCAGTCAAAGAAAAAATTCTTTGCTTGAAAAATTCACTAAAAATGTTATTAGGGTCAACATTCGTTTTGAATATAGTCTTTTTTGCTCATATATGTATTGTTTGCATCTATAAATAAACAAAGGAAAAGTTTTATATTATCATTTAATTTTTTTTTCATCTATTTTGATTATATAAAAAATTAATAAGACAGAGCATCGATCGAATTCAATCCTCTCTTATCAGTTCCGAAAAATAATTTTATCGTTACAGGGTTGAAACGTTATTTCAATTCAGGATTTTTACAAAATGTTCTACTAAAAAACATAATTAATTTTGAAAGGTGTCATTTTTCTATCAACATAGCAATTTGCTTTAGCTTGATTAGATAAACTCGCAATGTCGAAAAATAGTCGCAAAAAAAATACAGTCTGACGTACGAAGTTAAGAGACAATCGCAGTGTCATCACTGTCATTTCGGAATAATCGCGAAGAATAAAAGGAACGGAAGAGATATGTGCATTTGGAACGTAATCAGTTCTCGCGAGAGAGAGCGAGTTCGTATATGCATGCATATACGCGCTTGAAAGGAGTAGAGTAGCCGCGTCGAGATTCGAGAAAGGAGAACCCAACGGCCAGCGAAGTAGCCGGTGTGAGGAGAGAGAAAGAGAGAGAGAGAGACAGAACTGAGAGATCAGAGAGGGAGGGATGGAGCGGCGAGCGCGTGACAGGACACGTGATCGAGAGCACACGGTGCTCGCGTGACCGGCCCCGTGACGTCACGCGCACGTGTCGCATAGCGTGGTAACCGCCGCACGCTCCCCACTCTCCGCCGGCCGCCCCGACGCGACGGTTCGCAGCAAGTCGTACTTTACCTTCCTTGCACCCCCCCCCCTCTCTCTCTCTCTCTCTTCCCTCTCCCAGTCATTCCAACGAAACGCGAGAATTATGCTCCGTGTCTTGGTCAGTAGCGTCGCGAGTCCCCACTTCGCCCCTTTTCAACAGCGCGGACTTTCACCTGGAAAGCTGATATTTTTCTTTCTCTTTTTCTTTTTTCTCTCCTTGTTTTTTTTTTCGCACGCGAGCTGCACCTTACGTCGTCCGATGTATTTGCATCATCGGTCGACGGTTACGAGACGCGACGATGCCTGGCAGTTAAGGCCGATAGTCCACTTGAAAGTCGCTTGCATGTTACTTAGAAGTAGTACGTAACATGCATTTCGCTATTTATACCTGTCAATCGTCGACATCATTTTTCTTCTCGCGGACTAAATATCCCTTAGAGACATTTGCGGGGCGCGTTCAAATCTGATTTATCGGATCTTAAAATCAACATTCTTTCACGTAAAGAATTTGATTTCTCCCGTATTCTGCGAAAAACTGAATTTTATAATCGACAGAATTTTCATTTTCCTTCTTTAGGAAAGCAAATATTGGTATTGCGCTATTTTCTGTTATACTCTGATATTAGATCTGTTTTGAATGTCCTTTGTTTGTAGATGTTCAAGATGAAATTTATGATTTCAAATCACCGAGATCCATAACGAGATTGATTTTCAATATCACAGATATTACGAAACATGTTGCATCAATATCACGCGATTAGATAAGAAACGTAGATTTAGGTGTGTTATTAGCGTGTGGAAAATATGTTATTTCTTCGTTAATTTCTTATTATTCGGAATTAACGGTGCATCTACTGGAGCCACTCAATCAGAAATGTCAAAAAAATTTTTTTTTGTTATATCTAATACAGATTTTTTAAAATTCACTTAGCATTTTTTTTTCATATAAGTTATTTGTTGAAATTGGTGTCTTTTAAGATAAATGAAATGAATCCTATAATCTCAGCATTACATGAAAGAATGGTTTTTTTTGCTAAAGTATCTAAAAATTTAGCTAGAAATAAATTTGAAAATAATTTTAATAGAAGTATTAAAATAATTATGTAAAATTCTCAAACTGAGCTAGAATATAAAAATTTTTTGTAACACGTGTTCATTATGTTTTAGTGTTTTCTACATAATTATTTTGATAAGTCAACAACAATATTTTTATCTCACCATTTTTAGATATTTCAGCAAAACCGTTCTTTCCGTGTAAATGTTTACAGATTTTAATGTCAGTTCTGAAGGATTAAATATATGCAATTAATTTGTATACAAAAGAGAAAGATATCAACTTCCTCTGTGCATTAATTGTCAATATATATTAATTTGATTGCAAATTATTAATAAAATTGCATATAATTACATAATATATGAGATATTGAACAATTATTAAATAATAAATTCATAATATTATTAATATAACGTAAAATTAATACAAATATTTGTGTGAGAGTTGAGAAGCTAATAGTATAACTTCGCTTATTTTTTGGCGCGCAATAGAATTCTTTTCATAAACAGCAACAGTGAAAAATTTTGCGTAATCATTAATCTTCACAATAGAAGAGTACCTGCCGTGTTCTTCGTTGATGTACTTGAAAGATAAATCCAATGCGAATTTCGCGCTTCGCGCGTGTACTTAATAGCGAATGTTACAGCGATGAGTAATGATATCGTGATACATGTACTCCGGCAATTAACGATCAGCAATGGAAACGTATTTAAAAGGGATTCTACGAAAAAAACTCGCTCAGAAAAAGATTTCATTTCTAACACAGAACTTTAAAATAACTAATTTTCTTTCAAAGTCTAATCAGCAATTCATGAGGCCTCGATCGTTAGTATATCTTGTGTTAAAATAGATTATTATACATATTCATACTTTGATCTGAAGCATTAAGTCTTCTATATTTAAATACCTTGAATATTTCGTGATATCAAATTTATTGCGCTTTTATTTGCAGAATCAAATTGATCGCTGGATTGAAGAAATTAATAGGAAATAGCTAAAAACGAGAATGTTTTTCTTTTCCCATTCATTACTGTGTTCAGCAAAAAAGCAACTTTGCAACTTTTGTAAGATTATACAAATAATAAAGGGCATATAGCCACAGCACAAGATGTTATAGTGAAGTTATATATTTAAAAATTGAGATAATAATAAATAATAAAAGTAGACGTTTTTGTAATTTTTATAAGGATTTTATCTATAATGACGAATGTAAACGTGACATTTTCAATTTTGACTGGTTTGTTTTTTAATTATTCACTTATTAATATTAAATTTGTACTTGCGTATTATTTATTATTTTAATTATGCGGAACATCTAATTATAATTTTATTGTACTGAGGATGGTCAAATCTTGACCGAAACGTCTACTTTTATTATTTATTATTTCAATTTTTAAATATATGACTTCACTACAACATCTTGTGCTGTGGCTGTATATGCTCCTTATTATTTATATTTTGTTATTTAAGCCATCTTTATTGTTTAATTTGTTCTAATATTCTTTAACATAATTAGGGGGGGTTCTTGCTCTTAGTTCACTTTTTTAGATCTAATTGTTTGAATCAATATTAAAGAAATTGAAAAAACTAACAAAAAACTAATAAGTTTTTTATAGACTCCTTTAATTAAAACAATTAAGAAAAAAGTATATAATAATAACGTTAAGTACAGGCAATAGGAATCAACTCTGGTTATTAATTAGCGCAAATCTTCTTATAATATTAAATTTGTATAATCTTGACCAACCAAAGTTATGATATATTTAATATTAAGAAGATTTGCGCTAATTAATAACCAGCGTTGACTCCTATTGCCTGTACTTAGCGTTATTATTATATATTTTTTTCTAAATTGTTTCAATATTAAAGAATCGTACAGTTGCAAAGCTGCTTTTTCCGAGGGAGTAACCACTAGCTGAAATATTGTCCCACAGATTACATGACATCATATGATTTCATCTGATTACAAATAATTTTTTTC
>NW_017299806.1:741896-759191 GCF_001594075.2 Trachymyrmex cornetzi
TACATTAAGTGGTTACCCCCTCGGCTTTTTCTGTCGAATGCAATTTTTCCAATCGCGATAAATCTGCGAATTATCTGTATATCACAAATAAATTTGTTGATAGTTTCGCAAAGCACGAGTTTCGGTGATGATCCTATCTAATAAGCATCCGCGCACGAAGATTTCTGCTGACAATGAGATCTAGGCGCGAGACTATTATAGCTATCGTGAGAACGATAGTTATCGCGATGTGATGCGATACTGCAGCGCGTTTCTTGGTGTTTATTTTTGTTTTGGTGGTTGCGCATGTATGCTCGCATCGTCGAAACTATTTTCAGATACCGTATCGTACAATTATCGCAACACGTGATGTGTCAAGAACGCTCCGACCTTATCGTGGTTCCACGAGCGCCGCCGTCATTCATCGTATATTCATATGTCGATGAGTAATATTGTTCGTATTTATCATATAATAATTTATCGGTATCGTTCTACATAAGGTGTAACATTCTATTAATTTTTTCCCGGCGCTAGAATAGTCTGAATAGATAGAATTACTACGAGAACGGAAGAAGGAGAGTCAACATATCTTTCTTTCATCAGTGTATTGTGTTTTACAGCGAGCAATAAATAATAGTTATAAATGTGCGATAAGATATTATTCTAGTCATTCAGACTTGTACTTGTGGTTTGTAAATAATGTTATGTTATTTTTTTCTGATGTTAGAATAGTTTAAAATCTGCATACAGAATTACTCATCAGAAAGAAAGAGAGAAAGAGAGAGAGTCAAGACGTTGTTCTTTCACCAAGTATTGTATTTCACAACAAATCATATAGTTATCAATGTGAAGATAACGATGAAAAATATTATCTTTTCGTCTAGATTTTTATGAAGTTCTCGTCAATATTTGATACCGTTTAAAAACTCTTTCATAAGTACTTATCTACTTATCCGTTCAGAGATTAGTTTGACTAATAATAATAGATTTCTTAAAAAAAAAAAATTGCTGTGATTTCCATTGGCGCAAACAGTTTAAAAAATGATTTTACTAATGCAAACTCTGCGAAGAAATATATTTTGCTTGTATCAATTATGTTAGATTTCGTCAATAAAACTAATATCAAATTCCTTTAGTATTGATAAGAGTGTTATCTTTATTTTTTGAAGATGTAAGAAATTTCAGAGTATGACTAATTAAAGATTTTATCGAAATTCTCAGTTCTACCGTCCTTGATGCCAAGAATTAAATAATAACGGTGTAATTATTTTACTTGCTCAGATTTAGATCAATCTACACAATTAATTTTTTATGAATTCGTGAACAAATACAAAGTTTAAATCCCCAGCAACATTTATTTTCATTTGTAATACTAAAACTGAACTCGGGAAAATTATCAATTATTTTCTAATTTTTATAATCCAAGCAGACCATTTACGTTTAATGGACATTTAAACAACGTTTAACCGAGACGCTTTTATGGTGAATAAAAATTAATAGATATTATTAACGTTAAATATACATTTATTAAATCGTCAAATTGTCTCGTATAAAATAGTATTTTAAATTAGTAAAAAATTGTTAAATAAATATTTTATAATGCTTATCAAACAGTTTAAAACGTATCTTTGAAGCGATTATGTTTTAGTTCAAACGTGTAAAATTAATTTTCACAAAATGCGCTTATTACATCTAAAACCAGATATACATTTCAATTAATTTTTTATGAATTATTTATTAATGTGCTTTTGAATTGAGTCAATAATATTTTTCTAACATAGTTCTATGAAAATCAGGTTTAAAGGAGTTAATGATGTACGTTGCTATTTCAATAGAGATTGAGATAGATATTTAATAGAGAAAACAAAATTAATTTTTTAGTATGAATTACTTATTAAAGTGCGTTTGAATTGAGTCAACAAATTTTTTTTAACATAGTTTCCATTAAAATCAAGTCTGAAGAGGTTAATGATGTACGTTGCTATTTCAATAGAGATTGAGATAGATATTCGATAGAGAAAACAGAATTAACTTTTTAATATAAATTACTTATTAAAGTGCCTTTGTGAATTGAGTCAAACAAAAATTTTTTAAATATATATTTTTTATTTTTGGCAATACCATTTGCAATCGAACCATGGCATATATCCAGGATTTATTCTCCGTTAACTACATTTATTTATCATTTGACACTTATGAATATTTGAATGTTTGGCATGAATCCAGGATCTACTTTCCGTCGACTATATATAATTGTAATCTCGGCCTAAACAACTAAGGTCTACTTTAATCATTGTCATCATACCTCTATAATTCGTTATCTTTGTTAGCTTTTTTTAGTCAACCGTTTATATATATATATATAAAAAGAAATTGTACACACATTAAGAAGAGCTACGAGCCAAAGCAAAATAAAATTTTATGTACAAGTGATATAGTTGATATTAAATAACATAAAAATAAAAACAAGATAAAAATATATCTACATAAAACTAACGTTTTGACTCTCTTCGGATAAGTTTCAAAGTTATAAACTAATATATATATATTTTTATGTTATTTAATATCAACTATATCACTTGTACATAAAATTTTATTTTGTTTTGGCTCGTAGCTCTTCTTAATGTGTGTACAATTTCTTTTTTTTTTTAAATATAATTTCCATCAAAATCAAATATGAAGAGTTAATAATGTACGTTAGTATTTCAATCAAGAAACGAGGTAGCACGCCCAACTCGCGAGTGTCGTTTTGTTTTGGCTCGTAGCTCTTCTTAGTACAATTTCTTTTTTTTTAAATATATAATTTCTATAAAAATCAAATCTGGGGGGTTAATGATGTACGTTGATATTTCAATCGAGAAATGAGGTACACTGCTAAATCTATAGTGTCAAATTTAACTTAATGTGAATTGCCACTGCTCCTACTAAATATATCGTTATTTTTTACTAAAATAATAATTAAATTTGACACTATATAATGTTAAATTGATACTGTAGTGTCAAATATAACCATTGTTTTAATAAAAAATACCGATATTATTGAGTAGGAGTAGTGGCGAGCGACTGACATTAAGTTAATTTGATCCTATAAAATGTAACAGTGTAGCACGCCCAACTCGCGAGTGTAGGAGCCGCACCTGAGCAGCGAGCAGGCTCCGGATTTACTCCCACCAGGCAGCGATTCATCGCGAGAGCGTCGGACAGGGCCGCGCGCGATTACACGTAACCCTGCCGAGGTGACGACACGCCGTGTCCGCGCCGTGCCGTGCGTCGTCGGAGAGCGTTGGAAATTCATAATTCAAACGATTCTCGCGCCGTTACAGCGTCAAACCGTGAAATATACCGTATACGAAGAGATTACGTTTATTGATCGATCGATCATGGGTGCTGGTTAATCAAGCGCTTTCGGTAGTCTCGTATTCGGAGTTTCGCGAAAGTTCAGTGAATCCGTCGTGCGTGCATCGCGTGATCTTTCTTCGCCGGCGAGGAAAAAAGTGGGGGAGAGGTATCCGAGTACACCGAGACGAAGTCTTCGCGCACGAGTACTCGGCGCAGGTACTCGTCGGCGGCATTGGTTGAATTTACGATCCTGACCGGAGTATCACGGATTTCGCGGTCACGAGTCAACGGCCTTATCACGCGTCACGTCCCGAGCGCCATCGGGCCACGTTCGAGCGCGTGAATCTTCATTTTGGATGGTCCACGCGATACGAAGACACGTATACGTCGCCATCATCCTGACAAAATTAAGGGGTGTTATCTCCCCCGGTGATATCCTCGAGCGACTCGAGACCTGAACGCGAGAGGAAGCGGCGGAGTAGATAAACCTCGGGAGCGACAAGAGACTTCTCGAGAAACGATCGCGAGAGACGATCCGCCGTCGAACTGCGTGGGAATCGGTAGAGCGCATAATTTCTCTCGCACAACGAAGTGAGGGTGAGGGAGCGAGAGAAACCGTGGCAAGAAACCTGATTCGAACTTGAAGACGTCGCAATTATTACGATATCATTATCATTAAATTATAAGCGGCGCGCGCGAGAGAGAGAGAGAGAGAGAGAGAGAGAGAGAGAGAGGGGGGGGGAAGTGGCGGAAACTGGAGCGGCGGTTTGCGGAACGTGTTTCAAACTTGAGAACATCGTGATTACAATACGATATTATTGTCGTTGAATAACAAGCGGCGGAAGGAAGAGAGGAGGGAAGCGGTGGAAGTTGGAGCGGTGCGATTTCTCGTGAAAAAGAAAAAAACGAGGCGTGAATGCACGCACGGCAGGGTACGGGGAGAGAGGAAGAGAGATAGAGAGAGAGAGAGAGAGGTAGAGAGAGAGAGTGAACGCACGCGGGAAGGTGGGAGGCAGGAGAAAGAGGGCGCCAGCACGAATATCGCGCGCGCGGTCGCGAGACTGAACTCGGACTGACTCGGAGCGACGGAGCGTCGTGTAGGCGCGAATGTTTCCTCCGTGCGTCGCCGACTTGCCGCGCGCGAGTTGTGTCTGTCAGTGAGCCCGCGGACGCGAAACTAACCTAATCTCGCGCCGCATCTCGCGCATTCGTGGCGTTTGCGTGGCGTGTCCGTGTCGTGCCGTGCCGCGTGTGCGTGCATGCGTACCCTCAGCACGATTTTCTTCCGCGTTTACGCGTCATTGACGTCACCGCTTGATTCAATCCGCGCCGATTTGGCGAAGCTCGATCGGGAGTCTCTCGGTTTCCGGAGCGGAGCTCGCGGGAAGAGAAAGAGAGCAGCGGTGAATCCGCCCGCATCTCTCACGAGATATATACCGTCACGTGACAGGAGCGCGTGAGCCGACGTGACTCTCGCGGGCCCGGAGAGGATTCTCGCGGGGCGACGATAACGGCCGGCGGTGGGCGAGGAGAGGAGAGGAGAGGAGAGCGCGAGGGCGGAAACGATCGTCGCGGAGATTCCGGAGAGGCAAGCGGTACCACCGCCGTTCTATGCGGCAAGATGATGGAGACGCAGAATTATTGGGAGGACACCTCCGCGCACTCGATGCAGGTGAAATATGAGAGGTGAGTGCCGTGCCCACGTGCGCGCCCGTTTCGCGCGAGATCGTATTTTAAAGGCCGAGCCCGAGTCGAGTAAACTCGGAGAGAGATGAGACTTTGAGCGCCGTCCTTTTCTGCCTGGGAAAGACCTTGTTTATGAGAGATGCAGAATGTAGAAGGATTTCGTTAAGGACGTATTATATGTATTTTTTCAGAATAATTACAAATTTACACATTATTTTCGATCGCGTTTGTACAGAATAGAAAACAATTTGGCGACGATTTAGAACTTGGATCAAAAATTATTTTTTATGTAAGAAATATTATTTTTTTATTCTATGTTTTAATGAAAATTTTCGGAAATGTGTTACAAAATAATTAAAAAATTTCATTTATTTTTAAATATTTTAGCTTTAGATGCAGAGATTATAGTTGTTCCGTAAATGAACGAAACATTAATTTTTTTAAATCTTTCTAACTAATCACTGAATCGTAATGAAACTTTGCATAAATAATTTTGAATATGTAAATTTTTGTCTTTGTTTTTTCAATTTTAGCTTATAACAAAAATTAAGTAAATAAATAATAAAAATGTATCCAATAAAGATATAATGTTGGAAACATGACTTATATAAATACAATTTATTTGTATATAATTTATTTAAAGTATAGATACAAACACGTTTATAAAAATGGGTGTAATACATTCTTAAGTTTACGCCAAATGTTACTGGATGCTTTGCGTTACGTCATTAAATCAACAAGATCAAATGTTAACCCGCTATAAAAATCCAGCTTCCATTGAATATACTCAGTAAACATCAACTAAAACATAATATCGATGATATAATTTCATACTCTCAACAATATATAATAAATGTAATATAACACATGTTGTATGTGTTATATTACAGTTATATTTGATTATTTTTTAGTATAAACTTATATTAAAATATTATTATACATATCTAAAATGTTGATTTTTTACTGGTTATGTCTCTTACTGCTTTATTTTTTTTATACTACAGCTTTTACTAGAATTATTAGCTTTACTAGAATCATTAATATTTGCTGTTAATAATTCTTACGCTAATAATGATTCTAATTATTACAAATAATCGATTTAACCCTTCAGACTATGAGACCCATTTAATTTATATTTGATAAATGAAAAGCACCAATTAATTTTCAGAACCAAAGTACCGTAACTAGGTAAAAAAAAAAACAATGAATACTAAGTTTACTTTAATAACAATTAACGACAATTCTAAATTGCAGATGTAACGTAAATATAATCGAATGGATCCAATTAGATTCACTGTTAACTTCAGAGGATTAACGATATTTATTGCAAAATACAGAATAATAATTCATGTTTACAGAAGAAGATGCAACCGTGCGTTTCTTCCAAATTTTATCCTGATAGATTAAAAATTATGTTTTCCGGAGCAATGAGCCGTTTCTGTGCGACGAGGTGTGAGAGGTGATAGTCTCTGTCTACTTTGGAGAATAAATAATAACGTAAATACACGGCGAAGATATATATTGCGAATAAATAACGCGGTGACGGAATAAATATTAATAACGCGCGTTCGGCAACGTGTCCTGATACTCTGCGTTCGATTTAAAATCCGATCGTATTCGTGTGTGTTGTTTACAAGGATAAATGCAATATAAAAGTCCGGGGAAAAATATTTCCTCTCGCGGAGGAATAAACGGCAGAGTCACGGGTCGCGGGACGTATTTTGTAGCGCACGATCGCTGTCGTCATCTCATCACGTGTGCAGAAATCAACAGAGTGAAGTACGAGTCATTAATACCTTTCACGCGCGTACACGCGCGTGTACGCGCGTGCAAGATGAAGGTAGCTCCAGGTAGCTCTATCGGCTCCGTGTCGTCACTCGTTTCGTAATCCCTGCACTCACATAAACGAGCGTGATAGATGATTTTGCGGGACGAAGTCGCGAGAGACGAGAGTTCTCTTTGACGAAAAAAAAAAAGACACGAGAGAAAAAAAGAACTGACACGTGGAAACGTAGTATAGCGCATAATGACGAATGAAGAAAAAAGAGATACGCGTGTCGGTCGTTTTTACACCAAGCTGGTGTGATATGTAAACGGAAAAATATCTCATAATTTTTTCCCGTAAGTCGCGAGTCCACTAATTGTCCCAGTTTCTCGCTCGCCAGCGAGTTAAAAAATTAATTAATATGTTATATTTAATCAGAGTTTTTCGTCGAGGTGACAATTTTCGAATTAAAAATCGAGACGTGTGTGTGTTGTCACATTTATTTTTCTTTTTTCTTCACGCCGCACATCTGTTCCTGATGCACTTAAGTGGATTATGTAAAAAGAAAATATTTGCATATATATTGTGTTTATAAGGTACTCGTGCACGCTCATTGCATAACAATCGCAGACACTGAAATACACAGCGCCTATTGTTATGTGTCCATTTTGCGGTCTAGACTCTCGTCTAAACAATTCGTTCACATATTTTTTGGAAAATCACACAGATAGCTTCCTGAAAATTATATCGAAAGGGGCATCAACTGGTCACCTTTTTTTTTATTTTCAACTCGCTGTATCTCGGTTACGCGATTTGTGCATTGCATGTGTGAAATTTAGATCAACACAATGTTTCGTTAACATTCAGTACACTGGTGAGTCTCATGAATAATTTTACAATTTAAACACATGGAGAAATGTATTGTTTTTTTTAATCCTCCGGAGCTGATGCTAAAGTCTGTAACGTAATTATTGATGCTGAGTCTATACGATTCATTTATGTTGAAAAATATTAATTAATTTCAAGAAACCAAAATGACATAATTAACTTGTATAAAAAAAAAGCGAATGTTAAATATATTTTAAGAAGAATGATCCAAATTGCAGATGTAACATAAAAAATTGAATTGTTTGACGTTTTTGACAAAGAGATTTATAATTGAGTGGTCCAATAGACCTACGTCAGTTTCAGAGGATCAACCGGAAAATAGCCTCCGGAATTTATTGTCATCGTTATCTCAGTGCTGAAGACACGAATTTCGTCTTGGCCATTTGACAAGATCAGACGTAATAGACTGTGCATTCTCTGATTTAACATCTGTGTTCCATTAAGCCTTGCGATCCACGATAGAAATTGGTCTTAGACAGAGAAAGAATTGACCAATGGCATTGATTATGTGACCGAATTGTTCAAATGTCATTGAACAATTTCTATAGCATAGTAGACATAAAATTTAGGAAAGATTTATATCAGTCTCCCCTCCCTCTCCCCTACCTCTCCTCCTCCTCCTCCTCCTCCTCCCCCTCTCTCTCTCTCTCTCTCTCTCTCGCAGAGAGATACTGATTTAATCCTTTCTTAAACTAAAAAAGGAGACGAGAGGGAGAGAGAGGGAGGAGGAGAGGGGAAGGGGGAGGGGGGAGAGGGGGGGCAATGTGATTCAAGTTACCTTATTTTTATAATAAAACTATAACTAATGAGAACTTTGTAGGAATGCCTAGTTTGTTTTTATTACATCTATGAGGATAAACAGAGGTGGACTTCATTCATGTTTTGAAGGCTTTAAAATCGAGATGTTATCGCGGAATCAGCAGATCGCGTGGTTATGGAGAGCAGTGAGATAGCGTCGTTATCGTGAATTACACAGGTGCCTTCGACTTAACTCAAGTATCTCCCCTCCCTCGCTCTCGATCGCGCGATCGTTTCTTTCCTCCTCTCCCTGTTGATCTTTTCTCGGTAATTAGACTCGTATGGATACATATGCTATATTTGTATCCCCTTGAAAACGCACCACCGAAAGATTCATGGCCGCGTCCGAGATAAGATAGAAACTAGAAGCTCGTTCTCTATCGGCGGGCGTTAATTAAACGTACACGTTCGTTACGAGTTCGTTCGATCGGTGTACGTGCACGAGAAGAAACCATTGATGTTGTTGCGTGTCTGCAGTATCGCGCAGGTTTCATTCGAGTTTGGGCAGTACTATTAATCGCTCTTTTTACGAGCCACGTTAAAAATATCAGCAACAAATAAAAATCGTCCTCTGCGTGCATTGCATTAATGGTTCGTTATAATTATTTGTTATTTTCTGCATACTCTATTATTTGTTTTGTACTTTGTATATATTGATGTAATTTATGCAATTATATTTATGCAATATTATCGTGGTCGTGGAAAGTTAGAACGTAATAAAAAATTAATTTAATTTCACTTTTTTACTGTCGTTAGTTTTTATATTATTAATCAAATAAATAAATAAGGATCAAACACGAAATTGAATTTTGCGATACCGCTTGGTTTAATAATATTTATGTGTAAATTTTAAATACCTCTCCCAGCTAGGATAAACTGCGCTTCGATTACGTCAGACTTGTCAGTATTATTATTAAATTGACGATCAATTTAATTGGTGTTATTATTATTTCAACTTCAGTTTATATGATTGTGTTACAAGTTCAGCAATAATCTGCGCGCAGTTCGAGGCGCAGTTTATATAACTAGAAGATGTAATTAAAATTTACATGTAAATATTATTAAACATCAAGCTTTGATCGTACGCGGCCCTTGCTTCATTTATTCATATTGCAGTCTAGTTTTTCTTATTATCGTTCAGTTTCTATAAATGTGCATAATTTGCATGTCGCGCGAGGTAAGTCGTGGCCGTTTCTTACAACAATTCTATAAAATGCGAAATAGCGCATCTTACGCTATCGCTCGGTCATTGACACCGCCGATCGATCTGCACGGATTTATTCGCGCGTCATCTACGTTCTCCGTGTATGCATGCATGGTATTTGTGTGAACACACAGTTGCACGTCTGACCACCTGCACTGATTAGTGCACACTTGGGACAATACGAGATACTGCGAACGTTGCGTACAGGTGGTTCAGATCAGAGTGAGAAGAACGCGTATTTGTCGCGAAGACAATCAAGCTTCCGAGCTGCAAGCTGTGTAAATTAACGAATATCTTAAATAAAGAGTTTTATAATAATTAAGAATAGTGTAAAAGATAAATTTTCTCTTATCTAAATTTCAAACAAATATCGATTGCACATTGATAAAAAAATGTTTGGTATTTGTGATTATATAATTACGTCGTGGTAAAATAATTATATAGAGTTCTATTTTTATAGTTATTATGCTACAATATTAGTAATAATAATTTTATTTTTAGTTCTGCTAAGTAAATATACATTTAATTGGCACTGGAAATGATTATAAATTATAGTTAAATTATGTGGTAATTACTAGCAAACATTTTTTTCTCTCTGCATATAATATTTCAATAGAATTTTAATTCGAAGTTTAACATTTACAACGCTCGGATGTTGAAGATCATCGTGAATCGACGAGAATTATTTAATGTTACGCAATTGACCTTCAATCTTATTTTATACATTCTCATATCTTAATTTTTTTGTTTTGATATCAAAGTTTTTTAAAAGCCGAATTTTCAATTTAGACGAAAATATATGTTTAAATATATTATAATCTCGTTTTTCCTCTCGCAAGTTTCGCGATGACATTCGAGGGGCGATAGATAAAGTGTTAGAATTTTGTGGATTCTCATCTATCATAATTTTTTTTATTTTGACGTGGTGTTGAGATTCTGATAATTCGAATTTTTTGTCTACACGAAAATATATAATGTTTATAAAAAACATTTAGCGTTTATATCGTAGATAATACACATCACACTGAATAAAAAAGTCTCAGTAAAAATAGATTGAAAATTGGACTGTTTCTGAGATATAAACAATTTTGTATATTAGTATCATGATTGACTATATGTAGTTGGCTCCTGCGTGTCGCATACGCTCATGCGACGTGAAAAGAGAGAAATTGAGATAAATAGCACCTGATAGCCTATTTGGGACAATTACAGATCCAATGAGGTGATCTCCTATAATGACCATTCAATCACAATGGCCGATTGATGTCAACTACTGGTGAAATCTTTCATAAGGTGAAATTCAATGACATTCAATGCGGTTTGTAAACACTGATATATAGCGAATTCGATCACTTGCACTACTCTAGATTAGTGTATATTAAAAGCTGCTACACATAAAATTAGTAAAGCTAATTGTAAAGATATATAAATAAAATATTTTAAACGATTCACTATTTGATAATGATATTATTTAATAATGATAGATATTTTTTTTTATATGAAGTAGCCTTTTTAAAAATATACATATATTAATCCAGTGTAGTGTGAGTGATCGAATTTATTACATGGTAAATCTTCACAGTATTAAAGAATTTCTTAAGACCGTAAATGTGATTATACAACAAGAAATAAAGCTTTTAAGCTGGATCTTAGATGCTTAGACAATTCAGCTAGTACATATAAATTTGCACCAAATTAAGCACCTAAGCTCTAGCTTGATCGTTAAAGGCTTTATTCCTTACTTGTTGTGAATCTTCACGTCGCATGCAACATGTAGAAGCCAATGCCAATATGATACTAACGTATACAATTATTTATATCTCAGAAACGGTTCAGGTTTTGACTGAACCGTTTCTAAACTATATTTGGTAAGGCTTTTTTACATACATAGTATGATGTGGACTATTTACCATATAAAAGCTGAACGTTTTTTGTGAACATTTTGTATATTTCGTCATTGTAATTTCGGAATTAATTTTGTATCTGAAAATTACAAAAACGATTGAATTTACTAGGATATTTATAATTTTATTGGTCAATATCTTTCAGTATAGTGTGGACTATCTACCATATAAAAGCTGAATGTTTTTTGTGAACATTTTGTATATTTCGTCATTGTAATTAACTTTGTATCTGAAAATTACAAAAATGATTGAATTTGCTAGGATATCTATAATTTTATTGATCAACATCTCTATATAAATTAGTTCATTTTTGTAATTTTTACCTCGTTTCGAAATATAATGGAATTGACCCCTTTGTCTCATCTTATAAACCTCGAGCTGATATTCGAGGGTGATAGATAAAGTGTCGGATTTTCGGGTTAGTTTCATCTGATATCGAATAACACAACACCTACACGGTCGTCGTACTTGCACGCGACGTACAAAGAGCGCGATGGATGACGCAAGTGGGACAGAGTGCCTGCGTCATGGAAACCAACCGCGACCTGAACGGGAATCGCGGGGTGATTAAAGACCGGGCGGATGCTAATGTATTTCGGCGTTATCTATGCGTCTGGATATAACAGTGTCAATAGAAGTATTTTTCTTTCACGTTGGCGACCTTCGCAAGCACGTGCAGCCAGTGACCGCGCTTCCTGAAAAGAACACATTTAATTTTTGAAGAAAAAACATTTATAAATATTTTGTAATAAATGTATACTTGTTGTATCCATGAATTAAATGTTACATAACTAATTAGCGATTCGTATTAATTACTTAGCAGCAAGAAGTTATCAACGATAAATATTTATCAGACAAATAACACGTGTTTGCCTGAGTTGCTAAAAATAAAATTCATACAGGTGAATAAAATTCAGCAGGCTGGATTATTAAAAAAAATGAAATGCCAATCGCATCGCGTTCTATCAGCTATTCTTCCTTCACACTTCTTTTGCCGATCGAGGATCCATTCCAGCGATTCAACGGGCCGACGAACACAAACCATTTGTCAGAAGAATTAATCCGCGCAAATTAATGACACTTGTATGGGAGCTCAAGGGGGGATATAATAATACCTACACGGTAAAACGTCACGCGCAAATGTGCCGCTGCGAGCATTTTAAATTATGCATATTCAAGAAGCGTGCATAATTAGAAGTGTGCGTTCGCGTGAAGAATTCCACGTGCACGACGACGTAAAATCTCTTAGTGTACCTCCATTACGGGAGAGATATTCCCGGACTCATTTTCTATACAAGCGCGACAAATTGCGATAATTACGGCAACTGTTACCGCGACCGGCGCGTTTGCGCGGCTGGGCACTTTTTGCTTAGAATGTAAATTCCGTTTCTTGCTGCGGCAGTATTGTGTTTCGCAGTTTGACGCAGTTGCATCTTGGGCATGTATCACGTGCGGTTATCTTTCTAGAATTATAAACACTGTCCTCAGGAGCTGTCGCGACTCCAAGGGTTAATCGGTATAATCGTAACGAATGGAACGGGACGACGATCCAATGTCTCGCAATGAGAAAATTGACATTGAAGTAATAAAAATGAAGAATAAAGGAAAATATGTAATAAATCGAAATTAAGTAATAAAATAAATAATAAATCGAAGCGCACTAAAATCTAGTTGATCAATAACTCGTCAAAGACAGTCGTTTAATATAGTTGTTGCAAGATTGTCAGACTGATGATTATTAATCGTTGGAAAATATTGCGATACAATTTATCGTGATCATTCTGACCGATTTATTCCTTTCTCTCTCTCCATATACGCCCTAGAAATATTTTTTCCGCCCACGATCGCGAGGCGATCGGAGGAAGGTGAATGAGACGAACGAGACGAGATCTCTCTCGTATCTCTCTGAAATACATAAATCTCGGCTGTTCTAAACGCTCTTAAATCGTGCGATACAAATTGAAAGCAATGCGCGCCTCCTCGAATCTTTGACCTCCTTTGGCAGAACTAACTTTTCTCCTCGTTCTTGATGGAGCGTAATGATGCTTAGCGATGTGTAGCGCGCTACACGCATCCAAACGAATATTATGAGCTGTACTTTAAGCTTCTGTATTTTTCCTTTGCGATTCCGTATTTGTCGATAACTTCTTTGAGGATCGGAGAGGGAGGTTCGAAATTTTCCGCTCGTTTGAAACATGTAGTAGTTTTGCGAGGAACGCTTGCGAGTCTTAAAAGGTTGCAAGGCTCGTTGAATATTTCTTCTTTAATTCATTCTCTTTATTCGTTAGAGATCGATTGGAACTATTACTCTCTTCTATTTTCTGTCCTATGAATTATTTAGGGACGAATCGAAGAATGATTAGGAGAATAAATCCATCAAATCTGCCATTTTAATGAGAAAAATTATTTTGTTTTATATATATATATATATATATTTTTTTTTTATTTTCCATTTAATTTGTATGATTTTAATTGGAAAAGCGTATTATTTTAATTGGAAAAAATTCATTATAAATGAATGCCTTGTAATTTTTTAGTATTTGCACGGAAAGAACAATTTTGTTAAAGTACACGGAGAGAATTTTCTTTTAAAATTTACCCTGAAAATATGATGATTGTGGTACAAATAGGTAAATTCTAAGAAAAAATTCTCTTCGTGTAGGTTAAAAATTTAGATAGATACAGATTTGAAAATAATTTTGTTGGATCAAAATAACTCTTTGCCAAAACTCTTTGAATTTCAATTCTCCCATCAGTAATAGCGATCAAGAAACAGAGCATTTTTATTGTTCCGGATTATTTAAAATCTGAAAAAATTCTGAAATACTTGTCGAAGCTTTGAAGGAGTTTTTATCATCATAGAAGTCGAATTGTATTTTGCGTGTATTTTATTTTAAACTTATCAAAATTTCACAATTAAAATATTGATGTTGTCTTTAAAAATCTTAGTTGCCGGTAGATGGTTAATTATATAGGAAACTCAAGCACATGATGAGAATACTGAAAAATATCTTGATACTTTAGCAATTAGTCTAAGCGTTCTACATAATAATTTTGGTCCAAACAAAATTTATAGATTTATATCTTGTCAAATTTTTAGATATTTTAGCAAAATCTTTCTTTGTGTTTCTTTGAAATATCGCTTACGTCACTAGTAATTTTTTGTTTCTTCAGGAATGTATCTTATGTAGAAATTGTCTGTTACACCGAGAGAGAAAGAAAAATAGCTGCATCGTCATTGTCGGTTCTTATCAGCATAGCATAATGGGACTTCGATGTCATGTAAATACGAGCATGAATCAACAACGCGGGGATTTTCGTATAAAATACATGCGCAAGTCTTGCGTTCACGCGCAATCATGATATTACAATATATACATATATGTATATACATATTGTATATCTATATATATATATATATATGTATATATGTATGTAATATTGGAAGGAGGGTCTGGAGCGTGCACAACTGTGGCCTAACGATATGAGACCTTCTGAAATAGAAGTCCGGCGGTGACATCAATGGAATTCGATATGAGGACCAATAACTCTGGTGGCGTGGTAGCCGTGATATTTATACATATCCTGTCAGCCGCCTGTCATCGGCTATTTATTGTCGTCGTCCATGACTGCACTTCTCTCTTTTTCTATCTTTGTAATTTTTTATTTTTAACTTTACTTTATATATTTTTATATATATATATGTATGGTCAATTTTTTGTATTCTCAATCAATTGTTTATGTTCTGTAAGACCGTTTTTGCGCTTGAGGGGATCTGTCTGAGAATATTCAAATGACGTTTCTCTCTCTCTCGCTGCGATGCGCCTGTTTGCACGTAAATTGACTTTCGGCGCGGCGAGGTTAATCGATCGTGCTCTCTCGTTTCATGTTTATGTCACGAGTATGCAAACTGAAAATTCGCGTGCTCGCACCTTTTGGCACGGCAACGCCAAACCTGCTCGCCGTCATGGTGCGATATGGCTCGAGGAGGGCCTTCTCGACTGCCTCTACGCGCGGTGGAAAATTTCGACGATAAAGCCGCGATAAGACGAGACAAAGTACTGGATGGCGCAACGAAATGCGTCTCATCGTTTGTATCGTATCGTGTTGATTGCTGTGTTTGGCATTTCTGACACAAGCCAGAGCTAAACAAAGATGTTCAAATAGAATGTAATGGCATGATGGACAAATTGGATTTATTCTCAATTTTTTTAACTTTAATTTAAAATACATATTTAGAGTTTCAAGCTTGATATTTTTTCAATTGATGCAATTTTATTCAAAGTGTTTTTAATTACGAGAATTTGTAAGTAAAAGAATTCTTTGTTTATCTTTTATTAGGAGGAAAAGTAGTAAATATGTTTATACTAATAGCATATATGTATCCGTTATGTAACATTCCTGATGATAAATTTAATAATTACAAGTCTAAACATTTTTACGATAAGTATTAATATCTATCATTTTTTAAACATGTGGTTTTATAATCCAAAGCGTCAGAGAAATTAATTGTTGTGCCTTTCTCATGAAATTTTTTATTGCCTTGCATCTCCTTTCTCTTTCATAAAATTTATCGATTCACAATTTCTCTAATGCTGGCGTTGGAGGTCGATAATCCTATCGCTACAGTGAGATTCAGTGTCGTTTGAGAAAAAGTGAGAGTCACCTTGACGCTTCGCTGTCCTCGTTGTATATGCGGTGTATGTTTTATGTGTGTGTGTGTGTACGTAGGTATTTGTGCTACATGAGTGATGAACGCTGCACGCGTCCAGTGGTCGTGGAAAATAGTACGGCGATCTTATTACCGGAGGTAGATGATTCATTGTGAAAAACTCCGTCAACCTTTCATTCTCAAGATTATTCTTTACTCATCATGATCGTTTATCCTGTCATGTAATATCTTGCAATCAGCGTTGATGATTACAATCTTTCTTAGAAAATTTATTTATTATCGTATATTTTCGAAATTATATTTTACAACTTTACTATTATTCTTAGCAAAAATAAATTAATAATGGGGTAAACCTATAACTGCTATTAGGCTGTGATTGATTCTTTCATTAAAGCAATCTTGTGATCAGCCTCGCCGCTGGGCTTTTTCGATTATTTTTTTTCATGACGAAGTCGAGGTTCATTTCGACGAAATTGTGAAATCGGGGACGACGATGGTGGATTTAGCTGTGTACCGTTCTGTTCGTACTATTTCTAGAGTTTCGAAATACATATATCTGAGTTCATCTCCCACAGGACTGCGGAAACCAATTTGTACCGCATTCGCCAGGATTATGCTTGCATATTAGTAAAAGGGCAGTCCAGATATGTTTAGAGTAGTTTCTGGAATAGGTACATTTATAATCTCTTATAATTGAGTGTTAATATTTGTAACAAAAATAATACATATATTATACACACACACACACACTGTAGGTTACCTAAATATTACACGTAGATATAAAGTTATATAATTATATATTAAATAAGATATTATTATCTATTATATATAATATATTAATAATAATATATTATTTATATAATTATAATTTTATATATATTTTGTATATATAATTATACATATAATTAATATTTATAGATATATGCAAATAAGAGAATTGCTTCCTCTAAAATGAATATTTACTATATATGCATAATTAATTTATCATTGGAATATGTATATTAATGTAGGTATATATGTTTCTGTAAGGCTGATGTCACATTGAGTGGTTCATGTGGCA
>NW_017299806.1:759414-770188 GCF_001594075.2 Trachymyrmex cornetzi
TGCGAATTGAGGATTAGAATTCAGCCAATTAGAATGAAACGGATTAAAATTAAAATTACTTGATTGGTCGAATTCTAATTCGTAATTCGCAATCCTCAATCTCCAATGCGTAGTGCAACACGAACATACAGCTCGTGTCACACTACGGATTGCGAACGCGGATTGGATTTGGATTACGAACTACGGATTGTCAATCAGCCAATCACATGGAAGTAGCCAAAGATTCGGATTGTGAATCGCGAAATAGGCAAATTTCTATTTTCACGATCCGTAATGCGCAATTCGTGTGAAGTTTAGATCAGTTTAGATCATTTTTATGACAGGTCTAAAAAAAAAGTTATGGTGCCCTTTTTCTTTCCTTTTCGCTATCCATTTGTGAACTCATATTTTTCGTTTAGGTCTACTTAATTTGTATTCATACATAATTAAAAGCAACAGAGATGCACGTAACTTTTTTCTTATATATTGTTTATAATAATAATTGTAATTTTGTGCCATAGTCACCATAGCGTGCACATTGAAGACCGAATTCGTAGCAATTCGTAGTGCGAACGGAAAATCCGGATTCAATGATCCGCAATCTAAATCCGATCCGCGTCCGCAATGCGTAGTGTGACACGGGCATAACGCGTTCGACTTTTTCGATGATTCGCGAATCGAGCGCCGGAGAGTGTATCGCGCGAAGCTGCGCGGCGAGCTAGAAGTCACGTTGCATGACACGCGCTCGGCCTGAATATGGGTTAGTATTTTTGTACGACGACCCGGTATACACACGAGTGTACACCACGCGGAGTATATGTATATTCCGCGAGAGTGCAGCTGCACTCTGAACACTAACGACATCAAACACGAGGCGAGAATAGTTGCGATTGATTCGTCTTTCCTTTTCGTCTGATAGCTCCATATCCGTCTCGTGCATGGATGCATCTTATACCGTGGTATGTTAAACTCTATTTTGTTTCTCAAGAAAGGATATTCCTACCAAAGAAAAAGGAAGACAGACGCTAAATTCACGACAAGTATGAAAAATAATTTCTACACGGAGAAGCTAATGTATTGCAAATTATATTTAAATTAATTATATTTTTTGCAATACTTTGTTGCAAAGTTATAGAGTTATAATAATGCTTTAGTACTCTCTCTCTCTCTCTCTCTCATTATTATGAAAATCGATAATTGTATAATATATATATTTTTAGCAATTATATTAATAAAATTGCAAATAATTATATCGGTATTTTAAATTGTGCTCTCTCTCTCTCTCTCTATGCTACATCTAATAAGTTACCAGGAAATTATAATTTTTACTACAAATGTAAAAAACATATAAGACGTACAATTTATTACCCAAATATATAAATATTACGAATATATATATTAGACATGAATAGATAAAACTTATTACGAATATTATATAAACCGTAAAACTTATGTAAACATTACGAAGAGCTATACAACATAAAATTTATTTATATAAAAGCAATTACATTAAATTTTCTGTTTCACTTTAATGAAATTTTATTGTTTTAAATCATATATTAAGATTCGAAATAATAATTTTTGTGTAAAAATGTGTATAATATTTTTCAATAAACGGATCGTAATTTCTGTCTTACAATGCCAGTATATTATGCATTAACAGAAACTTATTTTATACTATTTAAAGTATTTAAAAACTAAATCTCGATCTCTGAAAATAAATTTCGTTAGACTATCAAAATAATAATATAAAATGCTTAAACTGATTCCTAGAATGTTAAATTTTTTTACAACATTGCTCATTAATTTTTTTTCTATCTCTTCATAATTATTCTGATGTTTCTACAGAATTATTTTCAGATCTACCTTTCTGTATCTACCTAAATTTTTGGATATTCCAGCAAAATTCTTTCCGTGTGCGCGAAAAAGCTGTAAAATGTCTTTTCATACATATTTATATTCCGAAAAGACGAGGTCACATGCATGCGGAGGAAGAGACGAGAGATATTTTCCAGTACTTTGTAAAGGACGATTGTACACGTATTATCGTGTCACCGTACATCCTTGACCTTTCGCAACACTCCGTGTTGCGCCTGCGTGATCGGGTAGATACACATGGGATTTCACGGGGACTTTCGGCATGCGTGGGTTGCGTAACGCAAAGGCGTTACGCGAAAACACATGTGAGAATAACGCGTCGCGTTAATCGATGTCGATAGGAACAGTCACCTTTTCTCGGCTCTCGAAATACCTGTCTGCCTGCCTGCCTACCTGCCTGTTCGGCTGATGGACGTAATGGTTCGGCGTTTTGCAATGAGAACACGCCCGAGAGATTATCGCGCACGCAACGGACGTTTCTGTTAGAAAGTTAAATTAAAGGAAGGATGGATTTTTCTCTAATATATGATGTTCCGAGCATCGAGTGATGATATCGTGATGAGAGATGAAAGTCTCTTCGCGAACTTTGTGGGTGATGTACGAACAGATAAAATTTCACTTTTCTAGTCTTTGTATGGTAGACGTTGTTTTGATTTATGAATGAATAAGATTTAATTAGAATTAATCCGGCAATAGTTATCTGATTTTTTTTTACGTAAACGATCACTTGAGGTATTTTTACATTCCAAAATCACTATTATTAACAATATGTTGTATATTATTGATTTATTGGTATTTGAGAACATTAAGGATATGCTTTAATCACAATCTTTTAGAAAAGTATTAGGTATTCGGATTAATAATGATTGCAATTACGGATTGACATCAAAGAGTTTAATTTTCTTTTATCCTATTCCATTCTATTCTAATTTAAACGACACATTGAATTGATATTGTCATGATATGTACTGCTTAATTTAATAATGATCTATACAATGTTCAAAATGAAGGATTATTATGTGATAATACAGTTCGGTTACCATCAACGCATGGTTATTGATTAGCAACAGGTTGCAAATTAATGCGCTGCCTGATCTACAAGTGGATTAGATTGCTTTTAATTCGCGGAATATCTGAATAGAATCGAATGACCGTGAATGGAGGAAACTAGATAGATTAAAAATACATAGTTTAAGAGTTTCATGGAAATCATTTACATAAAAAGGACGTCTATATCGTTTCATCTCAACATGACAGCTCAGGATCAACCGTTTTTTTTTTCTCGAGACGAGTGTCTCACCGATGGTTGCAGGTACGATTTTGTGGATTATGTCGGTTCGAGGTAGTGGCCATTCAAGGCGACGACCTTCGGCGGCTGGGCCAAAAATAACATAGGTCAGATCAGTCTCGGATTTTACTCTCGGAAGACTCGTGAGCGAGAAACGTCGTCGATGGAAGAAGGTTATACCGAGTGCACCAGCGCATCTGTTCCACAGCTGTCAACCGTGTCAATTGAGCATCGAGGACGGTGAGGCGCGTCGCGTTACCGATTGCAAAACACGATGGAGAGCAAAAGCTGCGTTGCGATTGTCGTCGCCATTCGCCGCGCCGATCTGAGGTGCGAGGTATAAATCATCATCCACATTCTTACGTCATCGGAGATGGAGCGTTATGTACCTATCAGGCGGATCATCAATCGTTATTGTATTCGTGGCAGTTTAGTCTGCTCGCTGGATATATATACAAGGTGTGTCTGGACAGACTAAACTTTGTAAAATGCCGATAAACAACGTTGTACATTAAGTGGTTAAAAACATTGATTTTTTTAAATCAAGCGCTTCCTATCGGAGGAAGTTTTATAATTTGATCGATCTCGTGTGATCTTTAGATAAATCCTGAGCTTGATTTTAACTACCAAGATGAAATTTCTAATATTGGAAATTAAAAAATTCCTTCGAGTAATTATAGACGATCTCTTATAATTTTTGGGGGCATTTAAGAAATTTATTCTGAACATTTAATAAGATTGTTACGAGTGATTTAATTAGTTATAGAATCTTTCTCTGTTTGAATTTCTCTTTTGAAAATTTTCAATTATTTAATCATGTAAAAAATGGAACCGGACATTTTTGAAATATTTTTCAATATTTTAAGATTGTTTAAGATTTTCTTGAATCTTTTTTAAGAATATTTGAATATTTTATGTTTAAAATGCTTAAATGTAAAATTATTTTCTACGTTTATATCTATATAAAATAAAGATTGAAATTACAATGGAAAATGTTATAAAAGAAAGATATATTTTCAAAACGTTCAAGACTTCCAAAAATGTTTTCCTTTTAAATGAAAAAAATCTGTATATACTTGAAATAATTTAAAATGTTATCTCGTCACTGTACGCTATTACCATTAAATAAAGAGTGGATTGAGAGAGAGAGAGAGAGAGAGAGAGAGAGAGAGAAATAATGTTTTATATAATAAGAAAAATATATCTTCGAAATATTCAAAATTTTTAGACACTTCTTTTATTTTTTATGAAAAAAAAAAAGAAAAAAGATTTTCTTTATATATTCAATATGATTCCAAGAGACCCGATTCCGTCATTATACTTAATCGTGAATAAAGTGACAAGTGACAAGTGCGTCTTTTCCGTTTGCTGTCCGCTCGTTACGCGCACGTGCGCGTGCACGCGGCAATGCGTATTTACGCATTGTCACTTTCCGTTTGCAAGAACGTGCTACCGGCTGCGATCGATCGGTTGATACATCCATTGTATTTGTGTGATTTCGAATTATAATCATGAATAAGTTAAGCAAACGTTACTTTACCAATCATTAAGCGAACTAATTTTACAAAAAATCGTCAAAATCATCACACAAATAAAAAAAGAGTAGTTTAAAAAGAATCATTAAAATTATCGCAACTCGAAAAGAATGATTTTTTTTTAAAGGCGTGAAATAAAAATGACAATTGAACATTTTTAGTCACGTTAAGAATATATTTTTTTGCTGGTATTATTTAATTAGTCAATAATTTTTTAAAAAGTGAAATTAAAAATTTTTTTTCATTAAATTAAAACATTTCTTTTCTAGTTAAATAAAAAAAATAATTGTTTCCCTTTTCTGGGAAACTTAATTTTTGTAGTTGCGTTACTTTTGAAGTATGGAAACGATATGATAATGAGCCTCAGATAAGGAAATGTGCGCATTTTGAGATGATTTTGTCGGCAACGCATAATCGCCGTGACGACGTGCGTGCGTGCGTGCGTGCACAAACGTTCTCATTATTCACGTGTCGCGACACCGCCATCGCCGGCCATCTGCGCCGCTCACTACTGCTACATGTATGTACACCACAGTCCATCATTTCCTGAATAAAATAGCTCCGTCAAGGATGGCGGACCGCGCGAATCTGTTAACAACAGAAGACACGAAGGTTGACTATGATCTTTTTTACATTGAACTTCAGATAAAATAATTCAATAATCATTTTCCATGATATATAATTTATGATATATTTCTATTTTTTTATTTACTGATTAGATCTTTTGCCAAGAGACATTGTGCACATTCTGTCCAATCGGTTTGGGAACAATTCGAGGTCAGCATGAAGACTACTCACTTAGGCTGATTTTATAAAGAATATACGTGTTCTGTAAAATTATTTGTACACCGATCTTTGCGATAAGTGAATATCTGAAGAGGGGGCTCAATCTGGGAGCCGAAACTTGTTATTTATATTGATGGTACTTGATGCTTCATGTTTATAATTAATTATATGTATTTTATTCGAAATTAGACGGCTTACCTGATTTTATCTTGATTGCTATTTGACTCTTACTTTGCCCTTTGTTATTGTTATTTATTTTGATATAATTTATGTAAATATATATATTAATTTCTTTGAGATTTTTTCGATTTTTTTCTTAACGATTATATCGTGAATGTGCGTCGTTGGTGTGTTTTTCATCCAAAAATTGTGAAAACTATACGAAAAATGTTATCTACGAAGAAGAGTTTTTAATTTGCGCTTCTTATCATACAAACTTGCTTACCAAAAATTGTTTTCTTGGCACGCAGCATCTCTAAAAGCTGTTTCTCGATCGTAAAATGCTGGAGAAAAAACGTTTACTAAGTTTTAAAAAATATTTATTTGAATAGTATCAACTAAACATTTACTTACGATAAATAAATATTTATTCAATAAAAAAAAATGAAAGTTAAATCAAAGTAGTGTTTATATCAAATATATAAATATATCTTTATAGTTAGTAAATATTTAGTTGGTACTATTTAAACAAATATAATATTTATTAAAATTTAGTACATCTTTTTCAATCTACTACAATCTCTCAAAGCCCGCATCTTTGAAAACCATTACAGAAATATTAGCTAATTTAACACTGAAATACAGTAATTAATTACTTATTTTAAGTATTGAAAGCGCCGTTGTTCAGTGCTTTTAGTACTCCACATAAGTAATTAATTACTGCCTTTCAGTAATAAATTGGCCAGTATTAGATTTTTGTAAGGGGATACATTTGTCGGATATAACACAGACAGCGCGATATAAGCGATATAAGCGAGTATGAATGTATAGTTAACGAATCGCAATGATAAACTATTACATGCTAGTAGAAAATGCGTTATTAAGATGATAAATTCACGACAGCAGCGACGATTAATTGGTAACGGCGTGGCGAATGCATTCCTGTGTTTTACCGCCATCGATATTTGTTTACGCGTAGGTATGCGAGGAGAGAGAGAGAGAAAGAGTGAGAGAGAGAGGGGGGGGGAGGGAGAAGAGAAGAGATGTGGATGGCATACCTACCTGCGTGCCTACGCATTCGCGAGCGCACGTGTTTTCGTGCCTCGTAACGACGTGAAAGTGAATGGCGACGCATCGATGCGTACAGTTATGGCGTGCAAAAAGGTCGTCGAAGGACACGCGAGATCTCGTTCTTTGTTCGACTCCGTCTGGGATCTAGTTCACCTCTTTGGGAGACCTAGACCCAGCGGACTTTGCATCACAACGTTTCTCCTCGTATCTGCGCGCTCCAACTTTAATCGAATTAAAACGTGATCCCGCAGGCGAAATTCGACTTCGGTGAATTCAAGTCTACGTAGAGAGATCGTTCGCGTTGTTTTCACACGTTTCTCTCGCCCCTGACGTCAAAAGTCGACGTCAGGTATTTAAGCGAGTCGCCGAAACTTTATTGCCTCACATTTGTAGATCTTTGCATTCGTGGGAATGAATAAATGTGAATTTCTACACACAGAGAAATATTATTCTATTCGATTGCTAAAAAAAAGTGATTACTCAATTTCTTTGTTTTAAGTAGTAAACCTTTAACAAAGAATATTTTCTTGATAATAAGCTTAAAACATATACTTATTACACATTTTAGAAAAACTTATTAATGTGTACGTATATATTAGATGTTAAACTTAATTCCTGCCGTTTTTCGTCTCCAAAATTGATGTGTTTCGAAGGGAAGATGGGTGAATACCTTAATCAAAGTAATTTCCTCCATTTTCGACTTTATTACTAATTAATAATACTTTATTAATAATACTTTGATTAAGGTATTTCCCTTAGAAACAAATCAATTTTGGAGACGAAAAACGGCAGGAATTAAGTTTAACACCTAATAATATAATAAGAATTTATTTTCTTTTGAAGAATATTATAAAATTGATGGAAGAAGCTTCATATAAATCAAATTTATTTTAATTTAATAATCGAAGTATTAAGAGGGTTTAGAATATATTTTGAATAAATTTGATACATAAATTTTTGAAACATAATATTAGAAACAAGTAATTATTATTTGCATATAATATATATTTTTCTGCAAGAAGAAGTAAGCGGTTGAATTTCGTAAATAATTTGAATTCTCCATTTATTATCTTTTATTTTGAGAAACGTGATTTGTACAACTCTCTGCGGATTTTCGAGTATCAGTCGTGCTTTAGCCATATACGTCTCCAAATCTTGCTGAAGATTCTACTATCTTACCAGAGATCGATTGTCTATCAAAATTGTAAAAAATGAGAATCTTGATAATTATTTTTTTTTTAGAGAACGCATTACAAGATACAATTTTGCTAGGAAATTTTTGACAAGATATAGCGAGGCTGGAGGATGGCAATCGTTGCCAAAGATTTTTGAGTGAAAAATATAAAAAAGTCCAGCGGAGCCTACATCGGTTGTTCGAGAATGCACAGAAAACTCTTTATTTTCGTGTGAATATAACAAAACGAATCAAATAAACGTTTCGATATAAAATCAAAATCGAAATTACATAAGTAAGATCGGAATCAGACTACGCATTGAAGATTGAGAGATCGAAGATTGAAATTTGACCTATGAGGACAAAGGAATTTTAGCTCCTATTGTTTTGATTGGTGAAATTTCAATTTTTCAATCTTCTACCTCAATCTTCAATGCGTATTCTGATTCCAGCCTAATGCAACCTCCAAAGATTTTTGACGCGCAGCACTCATTGCACGACCGCTCGCGAGTGAGATGGGATCGGCAGTTAAGTGAATCGCCTCACGCACGTGCGCCCGCGCAGCCGAACGTGAAAGTGAACGCACGCGCGAGCGGGCGACGTGGTGGGCAGTAAGGTCGATGAAGGACGCCTTGCGTGGATCTCGAGCAGCTATGCTAGGCGCGGATCTCACTTGCACCATAAGAAAAATACGTAGAAAGTGGAATTATGCAAACAGAAATTATACGTATGTGAAATTACACGAACGCTGTAAAAGTCGCACGATTTACGGGGGAAACGCATGCATTCATAAAATCATGATTGTGCACTTGTCGTTTATGCAATTTCTGCTTCAGTTTTTCTGAATATTTTTGAAACCTAAGAAATGAATATTCGTATATGGAATTTATTGGAAAGAATAGTCTTGGCCATAAGTGTGGAACTATTGCATTTTCTTGAAAAAGGTAGAAATAAAATTTAAAGGAAAATATATTAAAATTGTTATAAAAAATGAATATTACTTCTTTATAAAATTTTTAATTTATTTTTCATATTTTATTAGATATAGAATATAGAACATCAAGTTGAGGTGTTTTATACTTTTTTTTAGCTAAGGCTGTATTTTTTATGAAGCTGTGAGAGAACAGTCGATCGCACTTAAAGGGAGATTCTAAAATCTTCACGATGGATAATTTTATTTTAGAAATAAAATCTTTAAGATCGAAGAAAAATAAACTCCCAGTCGAACGATTTGCTCGATTGAAATTTAAGAGATAATAAACAATGGGATGTTGTTCAGTTTAACTCTTTTACTCGTGATGTCATCGCCGTCTTTATTTGATGTATACTCTTCGCACACAAGATGCAAAACACGTAAAATTGTCGATTGAAAGACATCTTAAAATTGATTTTGAAACTAGATAAAGTGATCGTAAATAACGGTTACTATTAATGATGAAAGCGGAAAAAATATGTGCGGTTCTAGAGTTTAATGTTAAGAAATAACACTTTGCGGTTTATCGATGCGCCTCTAGCTTCGTCTAAGATTGATTGAAGACCAACGACAAGCTGTGGTCTTTCGTAGAACTGCTATAAATCTCCAGATGTAAAAATGTCGGAATGTACGCTAGAGGAACGAAACATGCCAAGATTAATTATATGAGTGTTTATAATGACTACAGCTTGTATTTAAGAATTGTTTCAACATATTTGCGCGGAAAGAATGATTTTACTGAAGTGTCTAAAAATTTAGCTAAATATACATCTAAAAATAATTCGTTGGACTATTAAAATGTTACGTGGGACGCTGAAGCATGATGAATATGCTCCAAAGTTTGACATTCTAATAACCTGTTTGAGCGTCCCATGTAACTATTTTCATCGTCCAACAGAATTATTTTCAGACTTGTATTTAAACTTGTAGCTAAATTCTTAAATATTTCAGTAAAATCGTTCTTTCTGTGGAACAGATTCGAAGAAAAGAAGGGTGAAAAGCAAGGAATCCTTAATATTCTCAGTGTATCTGTAGTTTGTATTTAAAAATCAATTTCTTCAATTAAGCGTATCTGCATGAAAAGAAAAATTTTGCTAAAGTGTCTAAAAATTTAGCTAAATATAATTCTCTTGGACGATGAAAATAATTACGTGGGACGTTCAAGCTAGTTATTAGAGTATTAAAACTGTTTGGAGCACTGCTTATCATGTTTCAGCGTCCTACGTAACTATTTAACAGTCCAACAGAATTATTTTCAGATTTGTATCTAGTTAAATTCTTAAATACTTCAGTAAAACCGCTCTTTCCATGTGGAAGAAAAGAAGGATAAAAGGCAAGAATCTTTAATATTCTCAGTATGTCTAATTTAGATTTCTTCAATTCAACGTATTTGCATAAAAAGAACAACTTTGTTAAAGTATCTAAAAATTTAGTCAAATACAGATCTAAAAATAATTCTCTTGGACGAAGAGGATAATTACGTGGGACTCTCAAACTAGTTAGAATGTTAAAACTTTTTAGAGCGTTGCTTATCATACCCAAGTAGAAAACAAACCAAAAATTAGTCAGAAATTGGCCAGGAATTTTGATTACTAGCTAGTTTCTGACTAGTTTGACTGACCAGAAACTGACAAGTTTGGGCGACGCTTGCTTTGCCAATAACTGGACAGTAAAACTAATCAATTTCTAACAAGATTTTGACTGGTATCTGACCATTTTTTGATTATTTTTTAAAGAGTTTCTATCTAGTTTCTTAATTTTTTTATTTTATGAACAGTTTTTAAGCAGTTGATAACCATTTTCAAAGTTTATGGCTAATTTCTGATCAGTTTTTAACTAGTTTTATAATAAATTTTTTAGTCGTTTTCTAATCAATTTATGACTAATTCTAACTAATTTTCTGAGAAAATTCTAAATAGGTTTAACCTATT